>NW_028247022.1:0-268840 GCF_964263255.1 Lissotriton vulgaris | reverse complement strand
AACGCAAACTTTACCCGAAGGTGTCAGAGCGCTTTACATAATGTAGCGCTACTGTCCTCTCGGGGTCAAAACGGAGCAGCAAAACGAAGAAACCGCCACGGCACTACAACTCCCAGAATGACCTGGGTTCGGGCAAACCGGAAGTCGTGCGCGGGAACAGCGTTATAAGCACCTCTCCGACATTGCCCGGTGCTTGTCAATCCTTTCATGATTTCAGAGAGAGAGTGAGCCTGTGTACATTGTTTAAATCGTAGCGGACACTTTCCTTCCCGCTCGGAGGACGCCGAGCCCAGCAGTAGCGGACGCTTTCCTTCCCGCTCGGAGGACGCCGAGCCCAGCAGTAGCGGACGCTTTCCTTCCCGCTCGGAGGACGCCGAGCCCAGCAGTAGCGGACGCTTTCCTTCCCGCTCGGAGGATGCCGAGCCCAGCAGTAGCGGACGCTTTCCTTCCCGCTCGGAGGAAGCCGAGACTTGCCGTACCAAACACTTAGAGGTAGGCATTGTTGTTTAGCACGGCCGTGCTAGAGAAACTATTTCAAACTTCGCAGAAGCAATTTCTGTGGAGTCCCCAGCCCTTTTTTCTTTGGACCTTCGCTCCCTGCCTGTAGTGACAGTAACTACCAGGCTTAAAAGACGTATTGGAAATCCTTTGTTACTTAGAAGTAGGGAATGGACATATGAGGCTACAGCCTGTCGACCCCCTACTACACTGACCGGAATCCTTTTGGGCACGTACCACGTAATATCCTGTAAGTATAGGTTTTTTCCTTAAAACATATACAGCGAAAGGCATGTCCCATGCAGGCTAACGGTCTGTCCTCTTGTGTTTCCCCAGTTGTGTTGTGACTTGAAGACCGCCTTACCTCAGACCAGACCAAGAGGGGCATCTTCATAACAACGTCCTCCTTCGTTGTTCCCTCCCTTTTTCCTGGAGTGCCGTCTGTCCCTTGTGTGTGTTTCATACAGGGAGAGCGGGCATTGTTGGGAACTGGGAGACTTTTCCTCGCGCTGTGGTCCCCGCTGGCTAGTACCTGAAGGTTAGTGGCTTGTGTATTCTCTTCTTGGGATATCTGGTCGCTGCTAACCGCGACAGATTGACAAGCCCAAGTAGACAAGCCGAGCCTGGGCCATGGACACGGGTGAGGCGATAGCCTCGCTGGTCGAGAGCCTTAACGCACTTCAGCATGAAGTGCAGGTGTCTCGTGTAGAGAATCAGGAAATGAGGAAAGAAATGAATACCATGCGCAGAGAAGTCGCTGGCATGGTGCGTAAAGGTCCGGGAGCAGGGTCGTACATCAGGGAAGCTACACTCCCTCCCCCCGGACACACAGTAACGCAGCCCCCTCCCCCGGGGGCATCAGGGGGTGGGTACTTTGCCCCCACTGCCATACCTCAGTCCTCCACCGACCACACCCCCACGGTGCACGTTATACAGAACACGGGCATCCCTCTTGCCCCACCTGAACGTTTTCATGGGGATCCCAAGAAATTTAAGACTTTTTTGAACCAATGCAGACTCCACTTTTTGTGCAAACCTGCAGTATTCCAGGACGATGCATCCAAAACCGCATTTATGATGTCATTTATGAGCGGGAATGCGGCTAGCTGGACAATTCCTTTAAAGGAAAAGAACGATCCGGTATTACATCACTTCAATGACTTTTGTTCCGCCCTTCGAAGGCTGTTTGACCGCAAGACACATATGTTATCCTTAGATAAGGAACTCATCACGTTACGCCAGGGGTCACAGTACCTATTATCCTATATCACTGCTTTCAACAGGCTAGTGGTCGAAACAGATTGGCCACAAGAAAAGCGTACCTCCTTGTTTTATCAAGGACTCCGAAGTGAACTAAAGGACGTCCTGTCCCAAGTGGTCCAGATGCCAGCCAACTGTGAAGAACTAATCGATCTTACCGTGCAACTAGACCATCGCTTACTGGAAAGACGCGGAGATCGGAATCGGAGTGAGGCGAAAGGATGGTATCCCAGACCAAAGGCGCCGCCAGACGAAGGCGCCAAAAGTCCAGACGGGGCAGAACCGATGCAGATCGGTGGGATTAGAGGACCCCTGACCACAGAAGAACGTGACCGCAGACGAAGGATGAAACTCTGTCTTTATTGTGGCAAGGGAGGGCACTTTATAAGAGAATGCCGAGCAAGGGCCCAGCAGCCAGATAGAAACCTCGGGCCCATGAAACCTGCTATTATGGGGACCAAAGAAACGTCGGAAAACTGAAAAGTCTGACCCAGACGGAGATCGCTGGGTTGGACGTGAGACATACATCGATCTCCTCACTTCTAGCCAATACAATGATGCCCGCAGTGGCCCATATCAACATGCAGGTGACCTTGTTTATAGCGGAGGGCAATGTCACCCACGTAGAAGCCCTGTTGGATTCGGGAGCCACCGGAAACTATATGGATCTCGACTATGCTGCCTCCTTGGGAATCGCTTGGGAGAAGAAGGATGAGCCCGAAAACGTGAAAGCTGTGGATGGCTCTTCCTTGACATCAGGGCCTGTAACAACACATACGTTGCCTCTTCGCATGCAGCACGAGGAACACCTAGAGTACATCCAATTCGATTTGATTGCAGCTCCGCAATTCCGCCTCATCCTAGGCATGCCCTGGCTAACGCTACATGACCCTGATGTGAGCTGGTCAGCTCGAACGGTGTTGCTAAACTCGCCCTACTGTAAGGAACATTGTTGTATCTTTTCCCCGGTGGCCTCAGGAGACGAAGAGATCCCTTGTGCGCATCACTTAGCCATGTCATGCGCTGACGTGCCTAAGAGGGCAACCCATTCTACCCGAGGAGTATCAGGAATACCGTTCGCTCTTTGACAAAAAGAAGGCTACCCGGTTACCCCCGCATCGTGTTTACGACTGTTGCATAGACCTTCTACCAGGAGCAGCGATACCCTGCAGCCGTGTCTATGCTCTAGCAGAGAAAGAAAACCTGTACTTGCGGAACTATATAGATGAAAACCTGGCTTCCGGATTTATCCGTCATTCCACTTCACCTGCCTCATCCCCTTTATTTTTCATCCCGAAGAAAGACTGTGACGAGTTGAGACCCTGCATCGATTACAGAGCCTTGAATAATATCACTGTCAAGAATCGATACCCCCTCCCGTTAATATCTGTTTTGATGGATCAAATCAAGGGAGCCCGCTATTTCACCAAGTTGGACCTTCGTGGGGCTTACCATTTAGTCCGGGTAAAACAGGGCGACGAGTGGAAGACGGCATTCCGCACCAAGTTTGGTCTCTTTGAATATAGGGTAATGCCCTTCGGACTATGCAACGCCCCCGCCGCCTTCCAGTATTTCATGGATGAGGTGTTACGGGGATTGTTAGATACCATCTGCATGGTATATATCGACGATATACTCGTCTATTCAAAGACCCTACAGGAACACGTAAAACACGTCACGGAAGTACTAGGACGCCTAAGCTTGAAAAATGCCTATTTCATGTCACAGAGGTATCTTTTCTAGGTTACGTGATCAATGCCAGCGGCTTTCAAATGGAAAATGGAAAGGTGGAGGCCATCAAGAACTGGGCTACGCCTCAGGGTGTTAAATCAGTGCAGAGCTTTTTAGGTTTTGCGAATTATTACCGGAGGTTCATAAAAGACTTTTCCAAAATCATCCATCCCATCTCCTGTCTACTACGGAAAAATGTTCCATTCAAGTGGAGTGAGGAAGCAGACCTGTCCTTCCGCACCCTTAAGGAGAGATTCACTCAAGCCCCCATTTTGCGCCATCCTGATGCTCAACTCCCGTTCATCCTGGAAACAGATCCATCACAATACGCTTTGGGAGGGGTTCTCTCGCAACGACATCCAACAACAGGACAAATACATCCAGTTGCTTACTACTCCAAGAAATTGAGCCCTAGTGAGATCAATTATTCTATCACGGACAAAGAATTACTCGCCATCAAAAGAGGTTGTGAGGAATGGAGGCACTACTTGTTGGGAGCCCGGCATACTATTGAAATATACACGGATCACAGGAACTTGTTGTTCTTGAAAACTGCTAAGGCCCTAACGCCGAGACAACTAAGATGGACACTCTTTTTCTCGGACTATGATTTCGTAATCAAGTATCGCCCCGGCCCTCAAAACTGAAAGGCCGATGCCCTTTCCCGGAACCAGGACACCACGGAACAAGAATCCACTGTCCACAATGAACCGCCGTCGATCTTGTCAGAGGGATCCTTTCCCGAAGGCACCATTGCCTTGCTCACGTCCACTGACTTTCTCGAGGACATCAAGGTGTCATTAACGGACGTCGATATCCCTGCCTGGCTTCAGGAAGAACCCCAAGGGCGATCGCAGAACAACGACCTTTTATATTACCACCATGCCTTGTACGTCCCGGACCCTGGCCTACAGATGCAGGTACTCACGTGGGCTCATGATTCAGTGTTGGGAGGTCATCGGGGTGTGTATAAAACCATCGCCACCATAGAACGGTCCTTCTGGTGGCCCTTGCTAAGAAACGATGTTAAAAAATACGTCAGGAATTGTTCGGTGTGCGCACAGAGTAAGGCGGTACATAATCGACCTGCGGGATTACTCCGCCCAATTCCTATTCCCCCCAAACCATGGCACACGGTCTCTATGGACTTTATAGTGGAAATGCCCTTGTGCCAAGGAAAAACATCGATCCTGGTGCTCGTAGATCACTTGACCAAAATGGGCCATTTCGTACCGTTGGAGGGGTTACCTACATTAGCAGAACTGGCACTCTTGATCCTTCAACATCTTGTGAGGGCTCATGGCATCCCGAGCGTCTTCATTACAGACAGAGGTTCGCAGTTTAAATCCCGTTTCTGGAAGGCTCTCTGCAAAACGTTAGCTATCGATGCCAGGCTCTCGACAAGTTACCACCCGCAGACGGACGGCCAAACAGAGCGCCTCAACCAGACTATTGAACAGTATCTGCGTTGTTTTTCTCTGCAGAACTCGACTGACTGGGTCACCCTACAGTGGATGGCAGAATTTACCTACAACAACACTGACCACTCCACCCTGGGCTGCTCCCCGTTCTTTTGCCTTTTGGGATATCACCCAAACATCCTCCCTTTTGAATGGCCTGTGTCATCGAGCCTGCCTAGCATTCAGGAACACCATGCTCATCTGCATGCGGTTCAGATCGACGCGATTCATCACCTGTCGGCTGCACAAGCATCACAGAAAAGAGGTGCGGACAAGAAACGCAATCCAGAGCCGGTGTACAAGGTGGGGGACAAGGTATGGCTTTCCACGAGGTATATCCATCTCCGGGGTGTAAACAAGCTTAAGCCCAAATACATTGGTCCTTACAGTATCGAAGAGGTTATCAACCCCGTAGCATGAGAGTAGCCATTCCCCGTACCTGGCACATCCACCCTGTTTTTCATGTATCCCTTCACCAGCCTTGTCCTTTGGATACTAGATTGCCCGTTCAACCCCCGCCGATACTGGTGGATGGGCTGGAAGAGTACGAGGTACAGGAACTGTTGGATTCTAGGTTATACAGGGGTAGGGTTCAGTACCTGGTGCATTGGAAAGGGTTTGGTATCGAGGACAGAACCTGGGAGCCTGCGCACAATCTCCATTGTCCTGAGTTGGTGGATCGCTTCCACCAGATGCATCCGGGTAAACCGGGTCTACCGCCGAGTCGGCAGTCCTTGAGAGGGGGCTCTGTAGCGCTACTGTCCTCTCGGGGTCAAAACGGAGCAGCAAAACGAAGAAACCGCCACGGCACTACAACTCCCAGAATGACCTGGGTTCGGGCAAACCGGAAGTCGTGCGCAGGAACAGCGTTATAAGCACCTCTCCGACATTGCCCGGTGCTTGTCAATCCTTCCATGATTTCAGAGAGAGAGTGAGCCTGTGTACATTGTTTAAATCGTAGCGGACGCTTTCCTTCCCGCTCGGAGGACGCCGAGCCCAGCAGTAGCGGACGCTTTCCTTCCCGCTCGGAGGACGCCGAGCCCAGCAGTAGCGGACGCTTTCCTTCCCGCTCGGAGGACGCCGAGCCCAGCAGTAGCCGACGCTTTCCTTCCCGCTCGGAGGACGCCGAGCCCAGCAGTAGCGGACGCTTTCCTTCCCGCTCGGAGGAAGCCGAGACTTGCCGTACCGAACACTTAGAGGTAGGCATTGTTGTTTAGCACGGCCGTGCTAGAGAAACTATTTCAAACTTCGCAGAAGCAATTCCTGTGGAGTCCCCAGCCCTTTTTTCTTTGGACCTTCGCTCCCTGCCTGCAGTGACAGTAACTACCAGGCTTAAAAGACGTATTGGAAATCCTTTGTTACTTAGAAGTAGGGAATGGACATATGAGGCTACAGCCTGTCGACCCCCTACTACACTGACCAGAATCCTTTTGGGCACGTACCACGTAATATCCTGTAAGTATAGGTTTTTTCCTTAAAACATATACAGCGAAAGGCATGTCCCATGCAGGCTAACGGTCTGTCCTCTTGTGTTTCCCCAGTTGTGTTGTGACTTGAAGACCGCCTTACCTCAGACCAGACCAAGAGGGGTATCTTCATAACAACGTCCTCCTTCGTTGTTCCCTCCCTTTTTCCTGGAGTGCCGTCTGTCCCTTGTGTGTGTTTCATGCAGGGAGAGCGGGCATTGTTGGGAACTGGGAGACTTTTCCTCGCACTGTGGTCCCCGCTGGCTAGTACCTGAAGGTTAGTGGCTTGTGTATTCTCTTCTTGGGATATCTGGTCGCTGCTAACCGCGACACATAAGAACCAGTTGAAAAACATAAGGACTAAGGATTACATGCGTTACATAAAAGATACAAACAGAAACAATTGCAAATGTACAAGATGTAAAGTCACACAAAAAGAGACTGGTGATTAGAGTTATCTCTATATACATAGGGAAGGGCTATGGGTGGATATACTCTAAGAGTCACATAGGAATGGTAGAGAGTACAAAGGTCTACTGCATATACTAGGGATTAGAGTTATCTCTATATACATAGGGAAGGGATACGGATGGATATACTCTAAGAGTCACATAGGAATGGTAGAGAGTACAAAGGTCTACTGCATATACTAGTGATTAGAGTTATCTCTATATACATAGGGAAGGGATACGGATGGATATACTCTAAGAGTCACATAGGAATGGTAGAGAGTACACAAGTCTACTGCATATACTGGTGATTAGAGTTATCTCTATATACATAGGGAAGGGATATGGATGGATATATTCTAAGAGTCACATAGGAATGGTAGAGAGTACACAAGTCTACTGCATATACTGGTGATTAGAGTTATCTCTATATACATAGGGAAGGGATATGGATGGATATATTCTAAGAGTCACATAGGAATGGTAGAGAGTACAAGGGTCTACTGCATATACTAGTGATTAGAGTTATCTCTATATACATAGGGAAGGGATACAAATGGATATACTCTAAGAGTCACATCGGAATGGTAGAGAGTACAAAGGTCTTCTGCAAATACTAGTGATTAGAGTTATCTCTATATACAGAAAAGCAGAGTTCCATTAAGTGGGGTCGGAGGGGGGATGCAGTCGGAGGGGGGATGCAGTCACTTCACCAAGGGAGGGACAGAAAAGGGCAGGAAAGTGAGACAAACCATAGCCAGCAAGTCTGGAGGGAGAAAGGCAGTCCGCAGCAAAGTCACAGCCTCATCGTCCATGAGGAGCTGGGGCAGAGGAGTTCGAGGAGGGGGCCTCTCACCAGAACGATCAACAGAGTTTCATGTGGGAAGAAAGTTGCCCCGGGTGGAAGGCTGTGTCTCTTCCTTGGAGCTTCTTGTAGCAGCGCCTTCTCTCCCTCGCGGCCTCGCCTGCTCCAGACGCAGGCGGCGTCTCCGGGGTTGGAAGGGGGCGAGTCCCATGGTCGGGGCTCCATGGCTGCTGCTCTGAGCTCGGACCCCCGCCGGCCGGTGCCCCTGGTGCCGCCGGAGGGTATGAACGGCCTGCCCTGCACCTTCCTGCAGAGCCTACAGACCCTCTTCGATATTCTGGACGACGGGCAACAGGGCGTGGTGCACATCACGGAGATTGAGTCCCGCTGGGAGGGTTGGACACCCTGGAGCTGCCCCGCGGAGTGCTGGAGGAGGAGAAGACACCATAAAGTGTCCGCTGCGCTCATCTTCAGTTTGCGTACATGGTGGTCCTAGGGACATGCTCTAATTAAATGGACAAATCTGCTTCACTACACTCCCTCCCTCTCCAGAGTGGTAACGAAACTTGAGGGGGGGGGCTGTAAAGCACACAGAGGACCCCCTCGGAGCTCTCAGGTCAGGGGACTGTGCCGAGGGCCCCTGGAGCTCGGGCCCTCCACTGCGGGGGCCTTTGTTACTCCTCGCTCTCCCTCTCTCTCCTCATCGCACGTATCTCGGCTCAAGTAATTAAACAGACCATCATGGTAAAGCCTTTCCAACAGCAGTTGTCTAATTGGGTTGGAGATACATTATTGTGACAATTATCTACTGAAGTCCAAAAGTCAAATGAATTAAAGAATATTTGGACTAGGCAATAGTATTTAGACAGTACCTTAGAAAATGCACATCGAGGTTCCTAAAGATTAAAGTCAAGGATCTCAGGTTGTTACAGTAGTCTAATGAAGTCTCACTTAGAAGCAGCAATTAAAGAACACATGAATTCATTGAGCATTGTCAAATTTCAGCTTTTCTGTACACAAAAAACTCAAATACAACAACACTTGCAAATTTTACACTGAAATAAATCCATTAGGATTTCTCCCTTATCATGTGTTCTGCACTTTTACATTTCTGAGTTTTCGAAATTATAACAATTAATGCAGAACGTATCACATAACCTTTGAGCAATAACTAAACTTGTTTGCAAGGGACATTCCAGATATACATCATCTGTAAAAGAAGGCATATAAATCTCACTGGCTAGCTTTAGACAACATGGCATGGCTACTGGCGATTGTAACTAACTTGCAATGGCAAAACATGTATTTTCTTGTAACAGAGCGTTAAGATTAAAGAGGCGGGAGGCTGGTTGTCTCTTAACTTCTTTATTCCACCAACATAGCACAGCTCATTAGTCACTTTCCTGCTCCATCCTCCAGTAGAGTCCCAACCGCCACACCTTCCAACGTTGCCATAGACAACCCCCATGAGTCACTGAGTAGAATGAGCAGGTTCATTCACTACCTAAAGTGAAGACTACAACACAGTGGCTAAACCTTTCATCATACACAACTGTCTAAAAAACATCTTCCATCGACCTAGTCTGTAAAATTATGGATAATGATTTAATACATTTTAGAGACTGAAAATATAAATGTCCTGTTTTCCATGTCTGGTTTCTGCATCTTTTTTCACTGGGGTGGAAACCAAGGTAAAACACACTATCATAACACCCTCTCTAATGGTATACATTATCTTACACTGAATATTTATGTAGAACTGATTCTTAATTTATTTTCATAAGCTGGTAAATCCCCTCAAGACAATGAGTGAGGGTGATTACTCTTTTTATGGTCCCTTAGTGTAACCCAATGTTTCATAACCTGAGGGTGCCTACTCAGGGGTTCTGTGACCAGAAATTAAATTAAAAGCAAAATAAAATACATATGCATAAGCGAGCAGAATTACAAATTGAATGTTTTAAAGCACTATGTAAATGCGAAAAAAAATTAAATTCGAAGGTAAAAATTAAGTTGGTGTCTTCATCTTGATTTGTAGGAGCGGTGCAAGTCCAGTTTACGTAATCTTGCATGGAACACTCTTGGTCTCAATTGATGCAGCACTGGCATGAGGGCTAGAAGCTGCCATTACAAAGGGGTATACTAGAGGTTAGCATATCACTTGTCCTTTAGAAATTCAAACTAAATGCTGAAAACCTCCAACCTTCTCAATAAAATAAAAATGCATTTTTTGTTTGTGAATCAAATAAAACCATTTTAATGTGTTCACTTGTCAAATAAATTAAAGTCTCTGTATTTTTGTTTAATATTTTGAGGTTCGAATTCTAGAAATTGCTTAGACAACTTCCAGGACTGATTCAATGGTTGTGAAACACTTATGTAACCTTGAAAATAATGCACCAATTCTCTCTCATGCAGAACAATAGAAGATGATAAGAAAATCAAATGATAGCAACGATTCAAAGGAATATTATTAGTGGGTTGTACAGACCTTTTCTTAATCTATCTACTATTTCCATGTTTTCTTTTGATCACAAACCCTGCTGATGATTATGTTGTCATCTATTTATTAATCCCTTTTTCTTGAGCCTTATGCAAAGTAACCCTTTTCTGAGCCTTACAGTAGTTTCATTCTAACTGTAGTCAACGTCTCCCACAGGTTAATGGAGGAGTAACTAGGTCATCTGGTGTATGGTAACTTATTTTTCATCACACATCAAAAATATATGAACTCCTAACCTTTATCTCATAACCTTATCCAAAAGAGGTGAAGACATTCTTTTGAACTCCTTGATTTCAGTTTCTCTGGTCTTCACCACTTCACTACTATTCACTGAGTAACAATCATTCCTGAGCCCATTACAGCCACATCAGAGGATGCAGACTCCAAAGCAGCTCACCCTGTGGTATGCATACCAACATTTGAAAGTTGCTTCTTCTGGATTCTTGGAAGCTGGACTCACTAATGCATAAAAAATATGTTTTGTGGTGATGCGCATGCTTTTTTTTACATTAAGCGGTACAAAAGGGAGTGGTGATAGACGAAGCGTCTGAACCAATCAAACACTCACACCCAGTCAACAGATCTGGGTTTAATCCATCACTGTTCTTTAGCCCACTCTGCCACCCAAGTTCAGACATGGCCATACACTGTATGAACATACCACCATGGTCTTAGACTTTACGAGATTTGCTCTCAATAATAACTTTTTTAAACATCTAGATAACTGGTACCAACAACACTCTGGGGTAGCCATGGGAGCAAAATTCTCACCATCATTTGCGAATATATATATGGGGTTCTATGAGGAGCACCATCTTTGGAAAAAAGGCCCCCCGAATCTGACTGATCACATTGTCTATTGGGGACGTTTCATCGACGATGTGTTCATGATATGGGGAGGAGGGGATGACTTACTAAATGAGTTTATAATCTACCTTAATGACAATGAATACAATCTGAAATTTACTCATGAATCTGATTACAATAGCATCTCCTTCCTGGATGTTACCTTGTTTATTTCCAACAACAAAGTAGAATCTAAACTATATAGGAAAAACACCTCCTGTAATTCTGTGCTTCACGCCAGCAGCGCCCACCCTGCTTCACAGATTGGTGCCATCCCATATGGCGAAATGACCAGACTCCGACGTAATTGTAGCACAGATGACGTGTTTGTTGCAGAGATTGAAATCCTCAAAAAAAGGTTTCTGATAAGAGGATATGACAGTCAAGTGCTCAATAAAGCGCATGAAAGAATTGATAAAATCCCAAGGGAATCGACTTTAAAACGCAAACCGAAAAGATCATATCATGACAGTAGAAACAAACCTGCCATAATAACGCAATATAATGCTAACAGTTCCAAAATCTTTAATGTATTTAAAAAACACTGGCATCTATTACAATTGGATAAAGATTTGGAGAAATATGTAGGAAAGAAACCCCGTGTTGTTTATAAGAAGGGCAAAACTCTGAGAAACTGGCTCAGCCCCTCAATTCTTAGGAACCCTGTGGCCACCAACCCTGTGTCAACTAGCACCAACAATTGGATGCCCATCAAACCCTGTGGTTTCTACAAATGTACTATGTGCAATATTTGTCAATTTGCCCTAGACAAGAAAAAAACTTTTTCTTACAACACTAAACAAACCTACCATATCAGACATTTTATCAATTGTAATTCTAAGTTGGTGGTGTACTGCATTATATGTCATTGTGGACTAATTTACATAGGCAGTACCATCCGTCCACTTAAGGAAAGAATACAAGAGCACATCAGAGCCATCCGCAATAATGACAACAGATACCCACTAGCAACACACTACAACAAAGAACACCCGGAACTGGAGCTAATGGGCATCCGTTTTCATGGCATTGATATAATTAAACCAGATCCTAGAGGAGGAAACAACACTCTGGCACTACGTAAATTGGAATCCCAATGGCTAATTAAACTGCGTGCAGTAGATCTAGGCCTTAATATTGACAGGGAACTACATGTGTTTCTGAAAGACTAATTAGTCTTCCCAGCAATTAGGGGTTTTCAATTACTATAGGTGCATAGACTACAGGGAGAATATCAGGATATTCTGTGTATGGGCTTCACATTCATATCGATTTGATGAAATGACAACTGTGTAATCTTTGTATGTATTGCCTTACTTTCGCACACAGTGTTCTTGTCCCCCTGGCAATGCCTGCATATTATTTGCGGCTTTGCATGTGGACAGCTTATGCGAACTATGCATATCCCATGCTAATTTCTACATAAAACTTCACCTACTTAGATATGAAACTGGTCTGGAATCGCCTAGGATTGATTTGCTCACCGACTATTGGTGGACACACCATGGCCATGCATGTGGACAGCTGGTATACGAACCATGAATATCCCATGCCAACTTCCACTTAGATATGAAACTGGTCTGGATTCACCTAGGATTGAGTCGCTCACCAACTATTGGTGGACATACCATTATTATGTTAATACCATTATTATGTGGAACTTGTCCTTAAATAAGGGAAATGTAAACATTAGAATTATACACACTACGATGGGGGATATACAGTAACAACAGATATACATAAAACTGTTTTAGCACATTTTATATTACTTCCGGATGTTTGTACTCATGTTTTTTATAATATGAAACTTTTGTGTTATCCGGCTCGGGCAGGCGTTGCGTACTATTATTTTCACTTCGCACTTCTTTCAGGCGATTGATAACATTGGGGCTCTTATCATGCCGGTACACTACAATATGGCCGCCGTGGTAGCACCCATTTCCAAATGAAGGTGAGAGGAAATCCCAGGATGCAACTCCCCGCGCTTGTTCCACTGACGCGTACATTTAAACATCCGGCGGGACCTCCACTCTGGTAGCGCCCAGCAGTGGAGATCGGCGACACGCATTCTCAACTGACAAGGTAAATGGGGGGGGGGGGACCCTGGACGAAGAGTTTCCTCGTTCGGCAGGAAACATACTTTATTTGCAATAATGGCCGCCTTTGTTTTTGATACTCGCCGCGTATTTGGCGGTTAACCCCCACTTTCGGTCGGAGGCTATTTGATTTCGCGTCCGTCTCGCTCTCCGGGACATTGGGGATGCTGTGAAATAATTACGTTGTTCGTTATAATTAACAGCCTGTGCATCACTTGCTTTCAATTTTGATTGGACTATGTAAGCAACCATCATGTAATTTGTGCAGGTTGTTTTGTTTCCATATCGTACATTATGATGCAAATACGCTTAGGTCATTACTGTGGGTTCACACGCTATGTGCTTTTTAGACCCACAACACTTGCAAAGTAGATGAAAAACACACATCTATTGCTTTGTGTGGTATGAAAACGTACAAAGCCTCCACAAGATGCATTCTCTATACGTACTTGGAGAGCTATTATATATGGGGTTAGCAACCACCATGGACTTTATACAGTAGGGTATTGCTTACATCCTACCCTGCAGCTTGTGTAATTGGCAACGGTTTCACATTATTTATAAACTATGAACTCTTACTAGTGGACTTAAGAACTTAAGTAAAGATTTGAAACCGGAACTATGAGTCAATTTAAATCTCTGTACTTAGCATGTCAACTATACAGCGACACCCCATGTTTAAGAATACATAGCCTTAGTCATTTTTAAAAACGTTACTGAATGTTACATTAGGCATTATAATAGTACAGTCTCTTCAAGACTATATCAAATGACACAGTATGTATTATAATAGCTTCTATATTTCCCTCTAGACTTATCATGGTCTACGGGATTCCTAACTACATGGACACAAAGAAAAGATCTCCACAAAGTGATTTACGCGACTCTTTTGAGTGAGTAATTTGCGAATTCTCAACCCTCTCTTTTACTATTGTGACAGGGATTATAGCAGGACCTCCTTTTCTTTAGGTGACTCAGTCTCCATGTATTCATATGTATACAATGTAGTGTAATAATTGGTTCTCACATCCTTTGCAGCAATCAAACTGGAACTTACATCTGCATCACCTTAACTGTCAGCATCTGAACTAATAGGTATGAGCGGTGGAATTTCTGTTTAAAATTTGATCTTGTGTGGATATTTGGGAAGGTCATGTCTGAGAGTATGTACTTTTTCCTTTACCATCTTTACTGCATTAGGATTCCTATTACAACTACATCGTACCTGCTACACCCAATTAACAAGAACCGTTTGAAAATAAGACCTGTGCATCTTCATCTAGATTGGTATGTCCTAACTCTGAGAGCGCGTAACAAAATGATGCACTGAATCGGAATATTCCAGAAGTCCCTTTTTTTTAACTAGAGAATAGGGGTCAGGAACTGGGACTGTGATCTCTTACCCCTCTATTAAATCGCACAAAATTAATTTTCCTTTTGGCAAATGGAAACAGAACTTTGAAATTATAGAGCTATATTGATGTTACAATCCTGTATGTTGATAATATGAACACATGAACTATATTAATGTTACAAACCTGTATGTTGACAATATGAACACATGAACTATCAAGTGTGGTATTTGACTTATATATGAAATGTCTGGTATTGTCAGCATACCAACTGTAAAACTTGTACATAGTGTGTAATAATTTCTTTGGTTTTTTTGTGGTTTTTCTCAATTGCCCATGTTTTTATCAATGTTATGCAACAAGCAAGAGCTTAGCAGCCTAAACCAATTAGGCACAGTGTATTTATTTAGGGAAACTGTATATATTTAGATTATATTTGGCCCATCTATTTACTGTAACTTTTATTGCTTCCAGCCTTGAAAAAGCCCCTAGAGGGCGAAACACGTGTCGGCAGAGCCAAGCTGGAAAAAACGTTTTAATGTGTTTAAAATAAAGATCTTGAAAGAACTACACACGGTTTTGGATCCATGCTTTGAAGCTTCCCTACTACTTATGAACTGACTGTTGAAATTGGTGAAAAAGAACTATAATATTATTTTTGCATTTGGAAACAAAAAGGAAATCCTTGTTCCTTGATTTTGAATTTCAAAGAGGGTGCTTAGTGTAACCTGGTCTTCCTTTTAGTATTGATATGAGCATTAAGTTGCTCTGTGTAACACCCCGGGTGGTGGGTGTCTCACCAGGTTCTTAGTGCACCTCTTTCCTTGACATCTTACACACGACTTGCCCAGAGGAAATAGTCTTAGACAGAAGGTGCGGACGTTTTCTCCCTCGGAGAAACGCTACCACCAACATTATTGTGTTACCCTGCCAACTTATGGCGAGCAAAGCGGTACAAAAGGGGGTGGTGATGGACAGAGCATCTGAACTAATCAAACACTCATACCCAGTCAACAGATCTGGGTTTAATCCATCACCGTTCTTTAGCCCACTCTGCCACCCCAGTTCAGACATGGCCATATGCAAATCAGTCTGACCCTGTGCCTCATGGGAACAGTCCAGCCCGAACTGCTAAGGCATTACAGTTGACAGACACAGTGCATTGGATTCAGAGACAACACACTAACTGTAATTCCACACATGTAAATTACATAATATGGTGGCCCTGCGAAAAAAAAAGTATATTGGCATGACATGCAGGAAAATTTAAACAATGATTGGGGAACATAAGAGTAACATCAAGCTTAAGAAAAACACAACCAAACTATGTTCCCATTTCATCGAATTTGGCCACAAACCTGAAGAATTGAGATGGACAGTCCTAGAAATGCTCCATGATAAGACATCAAACGCCAAAAAAAAACTGTTTGAAAAGGAGCAAAGGTGGGTAAATCGGTTGAAAACACGCCAAGATGGACTCAATGATAACATACCATGGCATCAATTTGCATAATGAGAGACAAACATTGAAACAGAATGTTCTCATCACCTACCAAGGACTCAGTAACATCAAAATCTGTACCTGTAATAATGTCCATAATATACTTCACTATGTGAACATCACCTTCTTTTACCAGAAACCCATATACCTGTCCTCATATACCTTATGTCATAGATACAGTGACACTGAAAAAACACCAAGCGGAGGGAATCAATTGAGCCTATCCTCAATGTCTATAATAAAGAATTTAAAATAAACTGCTTGCCAATGTGAGTAACAACTGGAAACCTGTTAAGAAACACCCACAGTCCCATTTCTAGTTCTATCCATTACAACACGATCAAAATAAAAGAAAGCATTCCGAATGTCTATAAAACAATCTGTAGCAATTTGAACACTAAGTGAAGCTAAAAGAGATAAGAATGCTCCTCTCCCTTTGATCATTAGGTGGAAAACACCAGATCAAGGAAACTAATTTAACCAAAAAACAAGGAATATCTATAATAACTATATTAAAACGATACCTTTAATAGATTCGGTTAATAAATATAACAAAAGTAATAACTGTTGGCCGTTTTAATTGAGAAGAAAGTAGAACTCTGATAACTGGAAAAACGTTAAGAAACTCCGTTAGTCTCCTTTCTAGCTCTAACCTCGCAATACGATTGAGATAAAAGAAAGCCGGAAACGCACCTCCGCGTCTAGGGGCAGAGCCAGCACCAGACGCGGAGAAGTTCTGAAGTGAGTGTGAGGTTATCGGCAACAAACATTTAAACGCGGTCTTGGTGAAGAGTACGGTAAAGTAAAAATGCGCTTACATACTTTTCAGCTTAGGACCAGAGAGTCCTGTGCTCCTGTTGAGACGTGATAATAATCTACTGAAGGTAATTATATCAAAAACCCTAACAGTATAAATAACGAAGCAAAAACTAATAGTTATTACTAAGTTTTGAACAGCGTGTTTGTAATTATGAAGTCATGAGACCTAATCACAATTGGTACCCAACTTATTGTTATTAATAATGAAACAGAACATGGGGATATAATACAATCATTATCTTCATAGATGAAAAGTATTGATCAACATTGTCCCCAAATTATCTCAAATGTTATCTCCGTATTTAGCTAAACATGACGGTCTTCATATGGACTGTTCTTATGAATCCGATGCGAGAATGATGCATAGTTGTGCATACCTCAAATAGAGAGTTACTGATGAGTGCTGAATGTGTACCCCCATACTTTTGTTTGTTTCTTTTGATTACAGGTGCATCATACCTACTAAGAAACAGAGTGGTAACAAAAAACCACTATATACCGCACAAATTGTGTGAAATATTTTTAATTTTGTTTGTTTATCCTGACGAATGCCCCTTAGACCCGGCTGGGCGAGATGGGGCAGAAACATTTTGACCTTGTCTAAAGTGATATAATAGGATCCAGTAACACGATCTATGATTATACCCTTTGTTTTTAACAACAAAATTTCATCCTAATAATTAAAGTTCAAACCAGGTGAAAGCTTGTTTTATGTAAATTTAACTTTCTCCTCTCGAGGGTGTATACATATCGCTGGACACTGCTACGCTACACCAGAGGTTGCCTCAGGCTTGAGGCTGGCATACAGCACAAATTTGGGACACCCAATGATAATGCCTTAACGCGTATGTGGGACGGAAAAACGATATAAACCGCAAAGTATACATAGCGTTTATGACGGTGATCCAACCAATCTACTGTAACGTAGTTACAAGTGTCCATTCTCTTTTGATTATGTGGAATACTGAACTGGGGAACTGAATGGAAAAAAAAATCCTCCTCCCTACCTTGATTAACATTGATTTGCACTGGGGTGGCAGAGTGGGCTAAAGAACGGTGATGGATTAAACCCCGGTCTGTTGACTGGGTGTGAGTTTTTGATTGGTCAGATGCTCCGTCCATCACCACCCCCTTTTGTACCGCTTCTTTTACATTAAGTCACATGCTTCCCACTAGGTGCCTCAAATCAATACTATCCTTCAGCCCTAGAATCGTATTTGTCAGGGCTTAACAAATAACACACAACTGCTATATTGTACCCAAATGACAAAAGGCTTCAAAGTACAATCTTTTCCTTGAGATTTTATTTAAGAATTTGTACACTGGAGTGTACCTTGATATCTTCAACATTTACAGATCTCCTGCAAACCAGAACGTGAATGCAGCCTATATTAAGGAATTAGGTAACCACACCTCATGCACCTGAAACAAACTGACTAGTGAGGAGAGAATATCTGAAAGAAAAGATAATGCACAAAAATGTATAGTTTGTGGAGATGTTAACACCCATCTAGATATCATGATGGTGGCTTAAGAGATATGTAAACAAGAAACAGTATAGAACCTCTCCCAACTCGATGTGATTAGGCTAGAAAAAACCAAGAGTGGAGCTATATGAAGTGCCCGATTCCGTAGAAATGAATTAATTTGTTTAATGGAAGAACCATGTCTGACTCTCCTACACAAATCATGTTTGTATTGGGAAAGCGCGCCAGTGCAATTGAATATATGTTTATGAACATGGAGACCTGGCACATTAGAAACTTCTTTTACACTTGACTCAGCTAAGGTTATTGTGAAACCAAATAGAACAAATATCCTTTGGTAGAATATTAGTTGTTGTCCTGCAAACCATGACAGACTGAAAAAGGATATCTAATGGAACCCTGAATATGAAGTCATGCTAAAGTTATTGGAGTCCGTAAATCCATCTGACATTCTTAAAATTGAATAAAAAAAATAACATTAAATTTCAGCCAGAGTGATAAATCTACCATGACTGGGCTATCTTGTAGTATTAAAAACGTAAAAAATGTTAGCAATTCTAACATCAAAGGGTTTGACAGGGAATGCCAAAAATTAAAGATGCTATTAGCCAATGCTTTACAGCAGAGGTGAAGTACCCCAGAAGGAGAAAGAAATCTCATGGAATTGAAGAAGGAATAGAAACGCTTCCTCAAATACAAAAAAAAAATCTACATGACAAAGCCTGTACATCACTATTGTCAGCTATTCAAGATAAGAACACAAGGCACTTCTGGGGCATGACCAAATGGGGTTGTGAAGGCCTGGCCAAAAACATTGAACCAGGAATTCTATCATATATTTGAGTAGAGCACTTCACAGCCTTGTATAACCCACATGATATACACAAACAGGATGAGTTGACTAAATTAGGCCTAAGTTCTAGCAATGCTTCCATAAATAATGGTTCAAGGAAAATTTATTGTGGGCAAGACAGAAGGCTAAAAGTGAAGCTAGTCCGTCTCAGCATGCCAATGTAGTCTTGCACTTAAGTGGTAAATGCAAAGATTATTCAACCAGACCTGCAGACTTGCTGAGCAAAAGCATTTGCGACTTTTCTACATGCAGTTGACGGTTTGGATATTCTACATTAATAACAACTGAAAAACAATTTTTTGTGCCCCAAATTGCAGTAAGGACTGCGAACCCTAATTGGTGCCCTAAGACAGAAATTGGGCATGAACAACATCCAAGCCATCACTGTACCTGAAGCTATTTAGTACTGCCATGAAATATGGATCAACCCTTGAAATGTACTGCAAATCTGGCTGTGAAATCTGGCAAAGCAGTAACTCACAGAATGCACCTTGGTTTGAGCATATAGCAGGACTGATCATATAGTGTTGGATTGATCCAGAGTCCAGGACCCCTTCTAAGTCTTGTGTTCTAAGTCTTCACACAATCCAAGAAATGTACTGGATGCAAATGTTTGATGCTGAGGATTGCAAGCTCTTAATGTTTCAGGATATAGTGTTTTTTCTCATTATGAAAAATACTTGGTTCCGCAAGTCCCAGAAATAAAAAGGGCTCTATATATATATATATAAGATTTAGGCGAGGCGCTTCCAGTACTTTTTTTTTTTAGAGATTTATATAGCGCAAACTAGACCTGAGAAATCAGGTATCAGAGCGCTTTACATGAGCACCAGTTTCAGTGCTGATGTATTTCAGAACTGAACATATCAGACTAAGTCCACTATTTCAAATATGCACAAAAAGGTGACAAAATGGTTCTACACTTTATGTTGTTATGTTTGTTTTCACTACCTGCAAGGAGGGTCTATCTCTGCCCCCTCTTTAAGATGTACAACCTAAGACATTGTGAAGCTGCAATGAACTTATGCTTTCACTCCGACCAGGAATCAATTTTTAACCCTGTGGCTTCTTATATTTATTCTTCCTGGAAAGACTCATGATTGATTGCTCATGAATGACTGGGCTATGGCAGACAATTTACTTATTGCGAAAGTAGAATCTAAGAGAAGAATTGTCCTGATCTACCTGGCAATGTGCATCGTGGGGGGAATTGTGAGAGAGTGAACTTGAGACACCCAGAAGTAGGGGGAAATGTAATTAATTGTGTCAATTAGTGCACATATAGGGCAATGTCAGTAAGGTCAGCATACTACGGTGCTTGAGGGCCTAAAGTAAATGACATTTATGCCCTACCATACATAATTCCCCAAATTAAGTTTTGATTGTCCTTTCTAGAAGCATGTTCTTCAGTCCTCTGGTGGAAGGCTCGTGGTTGAACATGAGCATTACGTTATCAGTGTTGAGGATCGGGTTGAAGTTTGACATCAGATGATGGCAATTTTAGGAAGCAAATAAATCCACTTTCAAGAAGTGGAACAAAAACATGTCTGTAAATCAAAAGGCCTTGTATTTCACAATTAATAGTTTTCATTAATTTAATTGTTTTGTAAAAACCTAAAAATGAGATCCATTCCATATGAGTTGTGTAACAGATACCCGTAAGTGCTATTTTTATACTGTGAGGGTTTGTATATTATATGGCTTATATTCATAAACAGAAGTAATAATGTTTTGACTTTGAGGTGCAATCTTTTTCCTTCGATTTATTACAGGAAACACCAAAGTTAGGTGTGTTGTCAGAAGTAAGTGAATGATGAGTGCTAAGACCCTTATAACACACTTTATAAAAATATCATTAGTTGCTTACTTGTTTATTGCCCACCTTGAATTGTAGAATAGATTAAACATCGCTAAAATATGGATTCTCAGAATAAGAAAATTTGGGATGTGAGATAGATTCGAATGGAGAAGTTTCAAAAGTGGACTGTCAAGGTTTGGGACCCAGAGAGAACTAGTGAAATATTACTAGCCTGGAAAGGTTTAGGCCTGGAAATGCTTGTCAAAGTATCCTGCAACTTGGGAGAAGTTAAACGATTTATTTATTTTGAAGTTTTATATAGCGCTGGCCAGACCTGAGGGTATTGGAGCACTTTACAATAGTCGTAGTGCAAAAGACAAAAAATACAAGTAACACAAATAGAGTGAAAGTATCAAGCATGGATAGTGAGTTTCAGCGGGTTAAGTAACCAAGGGGCAATGAAGACTTGTATTGCCTTTGCCGGGTGTCATAGTCTAGGGTCGTGCTCCCTTTCATATCCATAGAATTTGTTAAGTATTTAAGTATAAGAAAATAGATTGAAGGATTTAATTCTGCCATCAACTTTAGTTGTTATGGGCATTGGCAATGTAGTCTCATTTATTCAAGTCAGCTGCCTAAAACAATGACCACATACTGGTCCACCAATTTGTTGCACATAATCCTTTTGCCATGGCAAGATACAAAGCATTAATATAAACAGTGTAAGCCAACTACACATCTCTAATAACCATTTAGTGAAGATTGTGTGGGATCATATGACTGCTTTCATTTAATTGAGATAAAAGGTAAAAGATGCTTATGGAAATGCATGATGTTTTAGGCTTCTTTAATGAATTCTGATCTAAACAGACACCAAGATTTTTCACCTGATGGGCCAGCAAAATAGTGTAGCTCATAATAGTTCATGAATGTACTGATGGAGTGAGGTGCATCCAAGGTGGTTATAGTTCTAGGGTGCCCATGACTGCAATGTGTAATATACAGCTCCTTTTAGAGTGAACGGCTGTTTCTCTCTTGAGATAGAACCATGGCCACACCATCTATACTCTGAGTTGTTGCTCCTCAGGACAAAGCCTTAGTGACCATATTTAACCGCCCCAATACAACAGAGAGTAGAAAGGAACTCTTCACAGGTTTTTATCTTTCTGGGACCAAATCTTGGCAGAGTCTCCAATGAAGCAGGTGTTTTGGGTAATAGTGGATGTTACTGCTAATGTCTCATGGAGACTCATTTATAATTAAACAGCTGTACATGATTAGCAAAAACTTGTTGGCAAAATCTGCTCCTGCTTATCCCTGCACAATGAGCAGTTTTAACTATCCTTATCTCTTTCCAGTTTTGGAACTGAAGTTTCTATCATTTTGAACTCTTTGCTTTGGAAATACCTCTTCCAAATTCTCAGAGCTGCCACTTTCATAGTTGAATCAATAGTATCAAAAATACCCTTCACACATAGAAGCACAATACTAGCAGTGTGGGGAATGTATGTCTTGTATATTTTCATAGAGCACATGGTTATCAGCAGTGTCATCCAGGCACAAATAACATAATGGGAGTTTGTAATTTTACAGTAAAGTTAATATGGTTCAAGAAATGTGATCCCTTCTTTGATACAGTGGAGGGAAGTTCCAACGGTCTTCTAATTCTACAGTAAAGCCTGACCACCACACACTTTCACAGTGTTGGAAAGTGGGTTATTGGTAGGGGCAAATGTAGGTCTGCCACTGGCAATAAGGCCACTAACACATGGTACGACTCAGCATAGGTCTTAGAAAAGTATTCCTTTGCTCAACCCTTGGTAACGTGGCTGCGAGCAGACAGGCTTAACTTCAAAGACAGGTATGTAAAACATTTAAAAACACCATTTCAGTAAATAATTAAGACACAACACAAAATAAAAATCCAACATCAATTTATAAAAATAGGTAATATTTTTTCATTCAAATGACACCAAAACGAAAATAATCCACTGTAGGGAACCAGAGATATGAATTTGTAAAGATTAGTCACTTTCTAGTGCTTAGAAACCACGGGTGCCCCTTAAGTCATTTCGTTTTCTCTGTCAGGGACACCCGTTTATAAATTGTTCTGAAGAATTCTCACCACTGTAGTGGACCGCCTTCTTCAGCAAGCGGGGTCCAGTTAAAACACCTTCTGCTTGCAGGTACCAAAGTATCCAACACACAATCCAAGGTTTTGGAATCTCCTAGAGGGTCCTTGAAAGTGTGAAACTTCAATTCCGCAATCCACTTGAACAAAACCCTTACAAATCCACTGGTACTTCAGGCTTTGAATTCTTTGTGGGGCTGTTCAGGTGTGCTCTGTTAACCTGTAGCTTGCAGGGAGTTTCCACTCTTGAGTCTTTTGGCAGCAAGGTAATCCACAGGACTGTAGTTTCAGATGGTGCAGTCTTCATATGTCAGGCCTTAGAGTTCCTTGCACACAGCAAAATCATCAGCAGGGCACTTCTTGCTTCATTCAGTTTCAAGCAGCAGATCTGGAGGGCTCTGCCCCTCTCAGATACTTATTCAAAATTCTCTGGGTCAAGTACCAGGTCACTGCTGACCAATGAGAGCAGGGCAACTCCTCATAGTTATGACCACATCCTGTGGAGTGTGGCATTAGTTTGTCCCAGAGTGCATCATCTTTCCAAATCCATAATGGCTGATTTTCCAGCAAGGAGGTAAGAGCTGGCTAAACACCCGCCCTGGGATATCTCATTTCCATGGACCATCCCCATACCATCTGCAAATACCTTTCTTAGGCCTAGTCCTGACTCTGGGTCACGACTGTCATAGTGGACTAAAACCCAGGCCTCCCCTCTTGCCTTTGAAGAGCGTAGTTTACGACGCCACCTCCTGGCCTGGCATTCCTATAGAACAGATCACTGCCCTCCCAGCAGCCTGGCTAATCCACTTAACTCTGACCATTCAGGGCAGACCAATGAAAGGCTGAATTTGGACTTAAAAACAAGATAGTCTCATAACTTATTGTATGTAGACTTTAGGAGAAATTCAACAATATAATATCGTTGGATTTACTACGACCATTCTGGGAAGTCTTTGAGTGGTCCGGCTAGACCTCTCCTATCAATATTTATTAATCAATCACTTCCTACCATGTTAACCTATGGGCCATGGGGTTTGCAATGGGGAAAATGACTTGCGCCACTTTTGTAGCACCAGGGCTTATAAAACCATATTTTATAAGTATTCCCTAATTTCTACCGGACACCCAGCCCCTGTGCAACTAGGGGAGACTTCAGGGGTTCTGAATCTGCAGAAATATTGCAGATCACCCGTACCCAATTCTTCCAGCATCAAAGTCGAATTTGAGCACCTCTTTAAGACAATGTGGGGAGTGAAATGTAAAATTTCACTTTACCCAGGCTTCTAAAAACTCATTTTATAAGGGCGCTCCTTATAGATAACTGACCCCCCCCCACCCCTGGGATACCTAGGGGTGACCCTGGGGGTCCCTAATATGCAAACACATGGTAGGTTTTCAATTTTTAAGGGCCCCTATCTCCAAAGTCGAGTTTGGGCACAGTGTAGCTTTTAAACTGACCTCAGGCTTCAGCACTGCACACATGCTGGTGCAGAGAATCTGCTGGCCTCTAAACTGCCATGCCCCAGGATACTGAAGAATTCTAGGTAGTTTCAATCCCCTGCCCTATTGCATACTAGGGGCTTAGGTGGTAGGTCATGCCAACTACAGGGGTACCCCACTATACTATAGTGTACCCTAGTGTATGTTGGGTGTCTTAACTGTGTTTTAATGTATTCCTTTTAGCTTGGCCCTGGCCCTGGGCCTGGTTAAACAGAGCCCAGGGTCAGTCAGAGTCAGTTACCACCAGTTCCAGTCAGCAAAAAGTTGGGGGTGCCCAGGGCACAGGATGACTTTGCAACACACAGGACTTACTGAACTTTCTGGCCCTGCAAGTTCAAGGCTCCTGACTTCAGCAATGATAGCCTTTTTGCCACAAGATACACATGCAAAACAGAATTATGGCTTTTTATAAATTCACCATAACAAAAAGAAGGTGCCTGGGAGAAGAATTCAGGGTCAAGAATGACCTGCCCAGTCACATTCACTGAGATTTACTATCTTCCATGCTGTAACAGCAGCTCCACACTTATTTAATTTATTGTCCCTTTATATACTTGGGACTTCACCAGTCGCTGAATTGACTGTCTCCACATGTTCACAGGCACTGAAAATCTAAGTCATACATGATTGTCTTCATCTCCTATGACTTAATCCTAAAAAGAAATCATGATGGTGGAATATCTCTCACTTGTTTCTGATAGTAATATCCCTATGTTTAAACTTATACTCTTTAGATTGCACATTAGCAAGTCGGTGTCACTCTGTTCATAGAAGAATACAACTGTTCCTGCTGGCCTCTGACATGGTAAAATCATTAGTCATCTCTTGAAGGGAGGCTGTAAACAACACTTTGGCTTTTCTTTTTTCCCTTTCTTTCTTATAAGTATTCAAGCTGTTCTTCGCTCCATGAAGCCCCTGGTTTTGGGTTCCAACAAATTTCACTATATCACTCCTGTACTCGTTCAGTTGCACAGGTTTCTCCTTTACCTTCACATGTCTTTTAGCACCTGCTATCCTAGGTTAGTTGTATTTTCCCTCAACATCTAGCTGAGAAAATGAAGTTACTCAAATTTTTAAAAAGTGGCATAAGTAAGGACCACATTCAAATAGCAACCATTAAGTTTCACAAAGAAAACTGCCTGCATGATATCTTTGTTAATATTTACTTTTTGTTGGCTGGTGTATCTTCTTTTATATTAATTGTATTGATAGTGTAGGGCCTGGTATGCACCACTACAAAGTGGGTACCAAGGGGTTAAGGTGAGCTCAGCCACATCCATTCTGCAGGATATGGTATCTGTTCCTGTGGGGCATGGTGCTCTTCAGGTGGATGCAGGGGACATCACCTTGCAAACCAGACAGTGAATGGGTGACCCAAAAATGCTTTGAATTTACTAATGATTGCTGCAATGTGTTTATCAATTACCCTGTTATATTTTAAGTTGGTGAATGTTTACATAACACATGTTTCAATTTATGGTGCGAATGATTTGCATAAGCTGTAGCAATACCTTACAGTTTTAAATATACTGTTGTAGTAGGTATACAATATTGATCTCTCTAGGATTGAAAATACTGTGTGCATTGGATACAGTGGGGTCGTATTGGCATCGTAAAATTGTAATTATGGGTGAAGGGATGTCCTTAAATGTCACACTGCATGACAATCACATGAAAAGGGGCCTCAGCATGTACTGAGCTTCCTTTTTGCAGTATGAGAGATATCTGTGCCACCTCTTAAATGCCTCTAGAAAAATTATACAACCCACATTCGTTTAGAGCAAAATTTACAACTGTTCCTTTGAACAGGTTCACATACACATATCAAAGTCACTAAATCTCCGCTGCTTTATTCCTAAAAAGTCCTGCATGACAAATTGACCTTCAAAAAACATTTTCTTACAAATAAAATGTATTCAGTACATTTCACATGGCTATAAAAGCATACTAAAATCATCAATAAGAAATACAATATTTACACAGTCACATGTATTTACAAATACAGTTCATATTTGACTAAAAATCCAGAGGGGCAATTTGATATATTTTCATTAAAATCTTATAGATCCATTGATCATCACAAAAGATAAAAATACATAAGTTTTTTTAGTATCACATATTTTCAATATTGTGCTTTATATTATCCAACATCAGTTCTCATAATTTTCATAGGTTAGAGACTCCAAATGGGAATAAGTCTTTCTTTTCTTGATAGACATTTGAATAAAATTGCAGGCAGCATTCATAATCTTTTCATCCTCCAAGCTACATATATAATTAAAAGCTTGTTTATAATAATAATAATATTTAATTGCTAAAAAAAGGGGTTTCAAAATGAATTTACGAATGTCCCTATAAAATTCACAGAAAAGTACAAAATGCAGCGTGGTTTGGGAAGATATTCCATCACATGGACAATTTGGTAAGACATGGTACCTTCTCCTGATCTTAGGAAGCGCACCTAGATAATGTAGGGTACCAAGTCTTAATCTAGTCGGAAGGAATCTGTGATGAACATTTCTTACTATAATGAGGTAGGGCTGTATACCCATAAAGAGGAGACGCTCATGATAAGAAATCATACTTTGTTTTACACTAGATTCATCCTCCCTTACTAAGTCCATGGCGGTAATAAACCTTGTTTTCTGTTCTTTCTTGCTATAGTCTTGAGTGGACATAGGTTCTTTGGGGTCTAGGGTTAATTTGCAGCTACTTAGTAAAATTTGCATATATTCAATCCACAGAATTTTCCTACCATTATCTAGAGCCAGGCGGTCAAGTATTATACTCCTGGTGAACCTTGCTTTTTCCCGTGTTCAAATCCCATGCCACAATGTTAAACCAGCTGTTTTTAAAAAATCGCTAATATAGGGAACAGACAATTCTCTATGAACTAGACAATTGGATGTAGAATTTGGGACTGCTAGCAGTCATTTTAAAAACGTATTCTCTTGTGTTTGGAGGATTACAGTATTCTTCCCAAAAGACCCTCCCCATCTGTTTCGAGGTAGAATCAAGGAGTGATATGGGATGGTAACACTTGGCAATTCCTCTATCCCCTTTTTTAAATATAGGGACTATAATACTTACAACCCATGAAGTGGGCAGTTTTCCATCAAGGGTTGCATTAAAAAAATTCAGTAGGATAGGTGACCAAAATTCAACATCATGCTTTAACACATCAATTGGGACCCCTTCAGGACCAGCCGCTTTACCACTAGCACTTTTGTTGAGTGCTCCTTTAATTTCGTCTAAAGTTATCTGAGGTATCCCTACGGGATCAACTGTTACAAAAGTATTTTTTTCCCATTGAGAGGTATTTACTACTCCTGGATTAGAGATGCCTTCAAAGTGGGTTATCCAATCCTCCATTGCACTACAATGTCTATCTTTACCGCTGCAACAACTCTAAAAAAGGGATAATTGATTGTTTTCCAAAATAAAGTAGTATCCCGAGTTGCTGCAGCCTGTAATAATTTGTTCCAGGCCTCTTCCCGGATCTCAGCTTTCCTTGATTTCAAGGCTAAGTTATACTTTCTCCTTAGGTTTCTTTTTTCAGGATTGTTCCTAGGTTTAATTTTCAGAATATTTTTCAAATCCCTATTCAACCCTAAACATTCCTGATTAAACCATCTAGGCTCTTGATTGAGTTTTTTTCTTTTGTTTTGCTTTTAGATCATCCTCTATTTCAGTGATAATATTGGAAAAAGCACCAATAATATCTGAATTAGCTGATGAACTATCTAGACAGGTATCAATATCATGTTGCTTTTTTCTCATTAGATTTTCCATAAATAAAGAGGGATTTGCTCCTGTTCATTTCAACGAGACTCCGTTATTGCCCTTGGTCACAATATTTGCGTCGGCCTCCTTCCCTCTTTTAATCCTGGGTAAATTAATTTTCAGAGTCAGGACTAAGGGGTGGTGATCACTAAAAAAACTTGCACAGACTATATCCCTATGTTGCTCTGTGACAATAAAATGGTCAATTCTTGAAGACGATCTAGCTCCTACAAACGTATAGGTGGGTGTTAATTTATCAACATCATTTGATTCCAAAATTACCAAATTGTATTTATGGATAGCAATGTTAATAGCTTCTCTAAAAGTATCATGTGGGAAATGCAAAATTTGATCTCCATAATCGTTTTTATACCCACATTGCCCCCTTGCAAAAACTTCACATTTTCCAATTTTAAAATCACCAGCCCATATGAACATGTAATCACCCTCCATCTCTTTCAAGAAGACATCAAGATCTTTTTCTAGGGACTCAATTACCTTGGATCTTGTATTATCAAACATTTTGTTGTAATAATTTATTACAACGATTGACTGTTTCCCCTCGACCTTAAAACAAAAAAATTGATAAAATTGTGATGCAATATACCATTTTTTTTAAACGAGGGGAGAAGATACTGGAATTGCAACTGCTGGGCCACCTTTTGCACGTCCCATTCTAGATGGCGTGGCATGTGTACATATGATTCGGTAACCGTTTATAAAAAAGGGTTCAGTATGCCACTTTACTTTAAATAAAATGAAAGTATGGCTTTTTCTTACTTTTTCAACCCTTATTTATATTAAATGCACCTCTGGTTCCCTGCTACCGTCTGCATGTCTCTTCTTTATATAACTACTCCAAATCTCATGCCAGTCTGTCTTAAGATTCTTTTTGAAAAAATAACTACGTCCATTGCAGATCGCAATTGCATCTCACACAGCTCCCTCTAATAATCACACTGAAGTCACTAATTATCAAACAAGCATTTGCAATACAGCGGTCTCGCCTTTAGGAAACTTTAGAGTATTTAGCCATGCAGCACATTATCCTGAGTGTTATATTAACTCTTCTCATTTAGCCCTACACAACTGCTATAACTGGATGAAAAGAGCATTTGTTCTCAGTGGGGCGCCATGGAAAGGGGTTAAGGTAACTGTTAGTCCCAAACAATAAAGTTTTACAAAAACCACCATACATTGACAAAGTGAAAATTGATTAACAGCGATGTTTGAAGCGCAGTATAGTGCAAAATGAAAATGCGTTATTAGAATGTGTAAAGCAACAAATACTGTCTGCTAAAGGCACAACCCACGGAGGATGGAGAACATGGGCTAGCAGCAACGAAATTACATTAGTTTAAAAAAAGTAGCAAAAGTATTAATTATAATTAGAAAAGGGGGTCGGGCACTGCTATTTATCTAAAAAAAAGTAAATAATTGTGACAAATAGCCATCCCATAGTGTAGTTAAACACTATTTAAATGGCACGCTTCACCAGTACGTCTGTGTCAAAGTC
Source organism: Lissotriton vulgaris (assembly GCF_964263255.1). NCBI lineage: Eukaryota > Metazoa > Chordata > Amphibia > Caudata > Salamandridae > Lissotriton > Lissotriton vulgaris. The sequence goes on along the minus strand of NW_028247022.1, from coordinate 238,986 downwards.
CAACTGTTTTAACTTTGACACAATAGGAGCAGTGCTTGCCTCGTCAAACAAGCCGGGGGGTGCAGGAAGACCTTTAATCTAAGTGGAGAGAAGAGTTCCCCGGTGTCTTTGCACACCAGTCAGGGTCCAGAGTGGAAGTAAACGGAGGAAAGCAAAAAAGGTGTAGTCACGTATTTGTTGTCGTGATTGTGGTGTAACCTTCCAGCAGGATCAATGGAATTATATGGCAAAATAATGTGGCAGAAATTACTAAACTATGCCATAAGAAAAGTCAAATTTTGCGACATAATGCAGCACATTTTGTGATAGTTGTACCTTATTATTTTGTCATTTTTACATGTATTTGGTTAAATCTTTCACTTCATTAATACCAGTTTAACAACCAAATACAGCAATAATCAACAGAACGGGGGGGTCAGTCAACCTTTGTGAGGGGCCTTCCACTGATTAATATCATGTATTGCTGTGTTTTAGTAAGTTTGTGGATGTTTGAGCCGGAAACAATTTTTTTGTTAATTTGTTAAAATCTGCAGATTGGGTATTTGATGATGATTTATGAGGCAAATGCAGCAAATCCATAACTATGTAGAAAATGCTGCAAAATCTCATAAGTCCAATGGCCATGCCTTCAAGTAAAAAATGAATGTCCTTGCACATAGCACTGTTGATTATGTACCAGCTGCAAAATCCTGGGTCACCTGCGGAAGACATACCGGTGAATCTATAGGGCTAACTCAAACCCATATTCTTCTGACAGTTACAATGTGAGCCCAACTGACTAAAGAAGCAATTAATATTTGTTGCTGACAGTGGAGCTTTCCTCTGATATGCTGTGCACGTCCTGGTGAAAATATGAGCGGGCAGCACACTTACGAATGGAGAGAAGGGGAAAACCAGCCCAGGGCTGAGTGCCCGGCAGATCCCCATCTTCATAGAACATAGACTTGTTGACTGTATTCTTGCCTTTGACCCTGTACAGCACTCCACTGCCTAATCAGCTAGGTTTGTGCTCCATAAATACCACATACATACATGCTATACCTTCAGACTGGCTCGAAGACTACACTGCCCCTAAGAGACACGTAGGGCTGAGTCACCTGTCAAGTAGCGGCCTGATGTTTTGGCCTGGGCAGACACTTGACTGACCTGAAATATCCCCGTCTTCGTGTGGGACAATACTCCCCTGGCCAGGCGCTTAGAGCCATCGGTCTTCATTCACACTGTGTGGACGTGCCCTGACCCCCTGATCCAGGGTCCCCTGGGGTGTTATGGGCCTGCCAGTAAAAATTATGAGTGACTCGATGGCCGGATAGTTTCACTTTTGCTGTTTTCCAATGACCTAGTTTTGGTTCACAGTCATTTCATGGTCCGGGGGTTAACACTATTTACAAGCAGAAGATGATTGGAATTAGGTGCATAGGGACATATAGGGAGGAGAGGACAGATAGGAGGTAAATAGCGGAGCCAAGGGGAGAAGGGAGGAGAGTGAGCACGGTGGGCGAGGTAACAGGGGCAAGGAAGGAAAGGAAGATGGGAAACAGGGGAGGGGACACGAGAGAGAGGAGGAGGAGCAGCGAGCAGGGGAGCTTGAAACGAGGACAGGGGAGGAGTAAGCGGTTGTCAGACGTGGACTTTTCTCTTCCCCCGACTTCCTTCTTCTGCAAAAGGTTTCTAATCTTTATGGGGCAGGCCCCATAAAGATAACAAATCTTTTACAGCAGAAGGAAGTCAAGGAACCCAGTCTGAAAAGGATGGGGCTAAAAGAGAAAGAAGTACGTCACTAACACCTCTTTTCCAATGGCTGGCCACCGTTGAGCATGAACGGTGATGCCAGCCAATGGAAAAGAGGGGCGGGCTTAGCCTCACTAGTGAAACTCACTCTAAGTCATTATTTCTCGCCAGCGAGACTGCGCATGTCTGCGCAGCCAAGCAGGCCAAGACCTAAAAGTAACTGGAGTTAATGAATGGAAGGGTTTCCTTAGCATGCAAGCGTAACCGCAAAAACAAATAGACTGAACAGTAACCTTGGGCTCCTGGGTAGCATTGGCCACGCTGTGAAGCTCTTCAAAAACGCCTCGTCTGTGGTTGTAAGTGGTATGTAAATGCAATTTCAATATTTACTCCTGCATTTTTTGCTTGATAAATTCCAGTAATTGTATATGCTGACATAGGTGTGTTGAGAATTTCCTCATGTGGGTTAGGCTCACGCTTCTTAAGCTGTAATATAAAATGTTACGAGTATAAGTGTTGGGGCTGAGTTCACTTTCATGCTACCACATACTTTACCTTATTAGCATCGCAAATTGGCTCGGTATGTGTGGTTCAGGCTGCCAGTTCAACTCAATTTGTTTGAGCCAAGTGTTCCATTCATTCCTCTCATTTTGCTCACCAATTTTTAAGTCCCCAAGTGTCAGAGTATCACACACAGGAGCAATATCCACATTTGTGAAAACGATCTCATTCTATATCACATTTCGCCTCAACATTATATAATTTGATCCGGTGGGGAACTTTGGAGCTTTCATTTTTTACGCGGCGTCCCCGGCCGCAAAAGACTCCCCACCCTACTAAGGTTGGGGGCCATGGGCTCTGTAGTTCACACAGAGCCACTATGTGGGACATCTCCCTGGAATATTGAACGGCACCCACATGCAGAGGCCCATCTGTGGGCTCGGAACTTTTTGGCAACAGCAATATTTACGTGCACCCATTAGGGTAGAGTTAGCTGATTCAGACTACAACACCCACAAGTCAATACGCTCAACAGAGCAGCCCATCGAAGGGTGACATTTTTCCTTGTGTGTGTATGGGTCAGAACAGCACGAAAGACTGTTGAAGCCTCTGATGAAGTGCGGCAGCACAGAAACGCGTCAGGCATGCATAACTCGACACGAAAGCTGTTATTTGCATCTGCATGCCGGTTCCGTTCTTACCCTTAAAAAGCCTGGTGCTAGCGGATGTCGGAGTGTGTCTTTGTTCCGGTGGGGAACTTTGGAGCTTTAATTTTTTACACGGCGTCTCTGGCCACGAAAGACGCACCACCCTACTAAGGTTAGGGGCCACGGGCTCTGTAGTTCACAGAGCCACTATGTGGGACATCTGCTTGGGATATTGAACGGCACCCACATGCGGAGGCCCATCTGTGGGCTCAGAACTTTTTGGCAACAGCAATATTTACGTGCACCCATTAGGGTAGAGTTAGCTGATCCAGACTACAACACCCACAAGTCAATACGCTCAACAGAGCAGCCCATCGAAGGGTGAAATTTTTCCTTGTGTGTGTATGGGTCAGAACAGCACGAAAGACTGTTGAAGCCTCTGATGAAGTGTGGCAGCACAGAAACGTGTCAGGCATGCATAACTCGACACAAAAGCTGTTATTTGCATCTGCATGCCGGTTCCGTTCTTACCCTTAAAAAGCCTGGTGCTAGCGGATGTCGGAGTGTGTCTTTGTTCTGGTGGGGAACTTTGGAGGTTTCATTTTTTACGCGGCGTCCCCGGTCGCGAAAGACGCACCACCCTACTAAGGTTGGGGGCCACAGGCTCTGTAGTTCACAGAGCCACTATGTGGGACATCTGCTTGGGATATTGAACGACACCCACATGCGGAGGCCCATCTGTGGGCTCAGAACTTTTTGGCAACAGCAATATTTACGTGCACCCATTAGGGTAGAGTTCGCTGATCCAGACTACAACACCCACAAGTCAATACGCTCAACAGAGCAGCCCATATATATATATATATATATATATGAGTGCAGCCTGTAACAACAACACAACACACATAATCAACATTATATTATTCTAAGTTTGTGTTCATGCCTTTACTAGAAGAATTCACCCATGACTGTAGCAGTGCCAGCACAATATTCTGTTCTGCGCTTTGGTATGCACAATACAGTCCTGCACCAGCGCACTTCCAATCTACCTACATTATTTCACTTTATCACAATAGATGGTTTTGCTGTAAAAACAAAGCAAACCAACCAAACATTTGATTTCAGGTGAAAACAATGTGGGGTAAAGTGATAGTGTAGTATGGAGAGAAATAGTACGCAAATATATATTTGAAGTCGTACACTTCAACTCCACTGGCTTTTAGCTTACTTGTAGTGCGTAACTTGTAGTATAAAAAAAACGTTTCCCGTTTCAGGAGCCAGACCACTGCTAAATATTTTCCTGACAGGCCTGCCTTCAGCCTGGATCTCTGACGGGCCAGCCTCAATCAGAAGGAGCTGCCAGCCCTCACGTTCACATTGCTGATGGGAGGGACGTGGAGCTCTGCTCTCTCGCATAGGCCCTGTATGTAAACATACAGGCTCTGTGTACTCCAGCTCGCTGCTGCTGCGCAAAAGGGATTATTCAGGGGAATGTTAGAGCACAGCATTACAGTGACGTCAGAGTTGTTAGAACCCCGAAGTGGGTAGAACACGTCCCAGATCCTGGGATGCTACCAGCCCGCCAATGACATGCAGATTGCAGAATATGATTTAGAACCCCGTCACGGACACGTCATTTATTTTATTATTTTTATTTATTTATTTAAAATATTTGTATAGCGCAGCTATCACCTTACAGGCATCCTGGCGCTGAGATTTCTCGAGGAGGAAGAGCACGGGAGAGAGGCAGAGCAGTAAGGTGGCCATCAAGTTAACCCTTCAGAAACAGCCAAGTTTTGACACATTTCCTAAAAAGAAGAAGTTCTTCCATTTGGCGGATGTCCAGGGGCAGACTATTCCAGAGTTTAGCGGCAGCAACTCCGAAAGATCTGCCCCCGGCCATAGCTTTTTTAAATCTCGGCACTTTCACAAGACAAGCCGTTGCAGATCGAAGTGCTCTGGTTGGGGTATACCAGGCAAACATGGCTTGCAAACAGCTGGACCCAAGTCCATGCAGGGCTTTGAAAATGAGACAGAGGGATTTAAAGGGCACTCGCTGCTTTAACGGGAGCCAGTGGAGTTCAGCCATCGCCGCTGTGGCCGAGGACCTTCTAGACCAGCCATGGGCCAGTTTAGCAGCAGCGGACTGAACTCTTTGAAGTCTGTCTAACAGCAGGCCTGGAGACTCAAGTAAGAGCGTGTTACAATAATTAAGGCAACTTAAAATAGTACACCTGACTATTAATGCCCGGGCCTGTAAGGGAAGCAGTGGTAAGATCTTATGTAGGGACCGAATGAGGGCAGAACAGGTGGACACCGTTTTCGCAACCTGGGCTTCCATGCTCAATTTGTTGTCCATCATGACACCCAGATTGCGAACAGTGGTGACCGGCTGACTTTTTCCCACAGATTCTGGGGGCCAGAAATCAACCGGGAAGGGACGGGGAATCCGACTTCCAGCACAGAACAAAACCTCAGTTTTGGTGGCATTAAACTGTAATGAGTTGTTATGTAGCCAGCCAGCCGTATCTCGCAGACAATCATGAAAAGACTCCAAAGGAATCGATTCCTCGCCCTCCCAAGAGAGGATGAGTTGAGTGTCGTCTGCATAATTGATGGCTTTTAGCCTATGAGATTTTATCAACGTAATCAAGGGTTTTAGATACACGTTAAATAAAATCGGGTTGACGGCTGAGCCTTGAGGCACTCCATGAGACACCGGGGAAAAAGCAGATTGAAACGGGGGAGGAACACAGCCTGCTTCCCATCAAGCAGGAAGGAGCGAAACCAACGCAGGGCATTGCCACCTACCCCGGCTTCCCTCAGTCTTTCCAGGAGGATCCCACCGTATCGAATGCGGCAGACAGGTCCAGCAGAATCAGAGCCACTGCCTGACCCCTGTCTGCACACATTTGAAGGTCCTCCATAGCAGTAAGTAGAGCTGTTTCGGTACCATGGGCTGGGCGAAAGTCGAATTGTATTTCGTCCAGAAATTGATGATGCTCCAGATGTTTGGAGAGACATGAGCTCACCCAGAGCTCAACAATTTTTGCAGGAAACGGTAACAAGGAGATGGGTCTGTAGTTCTGTAAACACTCTGGATTTAGGGAGGGTTTTTTCAGCAATGGAGAAACAAGAGCCTGTTTCCAAGAAGCAGGAACTGTGCCACTAAGCAGTGACTGATTACAGATCCTGCATAGAGTACCAGTGTGGACTGTAACACTGCAGCCTTTGCTGGGTGCTGCAAAGACAAGCCCCCTCCTCACCAGAACTGCAACCTCACTGCCGGCAACAGTCCATGTCCCCTGCTGCCTCACCTCAGTGAGCGCCATCCTTAGTTAGTAACTCTCCTCTGGACGGTCCTACCAGCTCGGTTCTCCTATTCTGGTCCAAGCTCGCCTCTTCTTTCAAACTCTTCCTCTCGCAGCCCACCTCTCTCCTTCCCACTGCCTCGGGTGCTGTGCAGAGGTCGGTGGGGTCTTCTGCAATCTGCAGACCTCTCCCTCACTTCCTACTGTCCAATCAGGAAGTCTGTGACTAGCGCAAAGGCAAGGGAGTGCTGCGGTTGTTGCCACCTACTGCCGTGCCCCTTTCCAATGATTTCAGTGGCGCACTGCTGAAGTTACCTGGGGCGCAGCTTAGGCACCCGATTCGAAACCAGTCATTCGGTGCTTTCTCTGGCCACTCCCTTCAGGATGACATCAGTCCTCTTGCATGTGCTTCGAGGGCGAGCAATAGTACTCGTCCCAGCCAGCACATGCGGAGGAGGTGTCTCTGACCAGCTGTGACCTCGCCCGACTCCCTTCCTAGGAAAAAACCCCACAAAAAACAGAATAATTTTTGATTTGTGTTCAGAATCGAGACTCGAGTCCGACAAGGGACAGTGAGCACTTAATTTGAGGCTGCTCCCTCGTCCCGAGTCTAGTGGGGCAACGCCCTTTTTGCCAATATGCACCAGCCGCCACTGAAGAAGTGCATACATAAATAGGTTGAAACGTTAAAACATCTTGGCACATTTAAACAGTGCAGTGCACAATTCATGTGAACCGTCTTAAAAACCCACATAAGTATACATATTTTAAAAATGTGGTTTGCAGCAACAATGATTGGGATACAAATACAGCCTACAAATAAATGAACATATTAAGACCACAGAGGGCCTTCCATCTGAATTATCACAGATAGCTTATTCAATGTGATTTTCCATACCCACACTAAAAACTCTAGAGACAGGAAACACAACATGATCCTTTGTTCCTCAACTAAGTATCCTGAAAGCTTCCCACTAATGTACTGTGCCATTAGCTTACACACAGGAAAAATCCACTTTATTCGGGGCAGGGCATACCTTGAACAAAAGAAGAGGGAATGGTCTACTGACTCTTCCAGCTGCGGGTAGAAGGGGCAATGAGAAGACAAGGAGCAGCTTATGTCCCACTTGCATGTGAAAGATTTTAACAGCAGGATGCTAGTTCTAAACATTATATATACTTTTTTCCCTGGGAAGGCCAGTTCCTGTCCAATTATTGTTGGGAGCTAAAATGTATTTATGACTGAGGAATTTCTCAGTGATACTCCTTGCTTTTTGGTCTTTCCAAGTTTGTCCCATCATAAAGTCCAAAAAGATTACTTCAATTTTATGAGAATACCTTTTGTCATTGTAGCAGAGGCAGAGGAGTACCAATGATCCTCCATTTTGACAAATTCACACAGTACTTTTGTTTTCCTAAGTCATGGGGTATGGGCTTTTTGTCAATGTTAATTATCTCCACCCAAGCTTCTCTATAGGGCTCTAATTCCGGCGTCATTCATAGACGGATCCAATATATCAAAGGTTTTAGAAAAACCACCAGCTCAATTCTTTTTAGTGCTAAGTCAAATCGTAGGGGTGTGAGAGGGGTTCTTACGGGCAGATTGAACAGTGTCCTAATAAATTGGTTTTTAGTTTGAATAAGCACAGACATGTCCGCCACCCCAAAGTTCTGCCCCCTATTTGGTCCCTGAGACAGCTGTGGCCCTATATGCTGCAAGGGCCGGCATTACTGCGCCTCTGGAAGAGGCCTTATATTTTCTTTCTATAGCCAACACCCTTTGAGGAAGGATTGTTCCACTTTTCCCCATCTGAGGGACCCAAAGCGTACACCCAAATAATCCAAACATTTTGGTTGCTCTAAGGAGGCCCCCTCTACCCTCATCCTGCCTCTAAAGCCACAGTGGGGGTTCAGTGCCATAAATGTAGACTTTGTAGAGTTTATCTCTAGGTCTCTTGCAAGACATAATGCTGCAAAACTGTCCAGCAGAGTCTGAGGTCCCCAGGGGGTTCAGGATATTATGAGCGTATAGTTGGAAAACAATATTGCTGAAATTAAATGGCTTTGATTTTCTCTATAAGGTCAAGCAAGTCTGGACAAAAAATTTAAAGTCTAGATTTTATCATTCAAGTCAGAAAAAAGGTTTCTGTTTCCAGATACCTGAGAGCCTAGCTAGAGGAAAGGGCAGCCACTGCTCAATGTGGTTGGCTGTTGGAAGTAGTGTCTAATGTATAACAAAGGAAAAATTGTTCCTTTTATAGGTGTCCCCTCACTCACCGGGGTTGCCCCACGGTGACATGCTTCATCATTGGGGCCATCCCAGTCCTCTACGGGCTGGGGCGTGCTACGACTTGCGGAGTTACGTAGGAGCACTTAAATGGACTATGTGTGGTGCATGTGTATTTGTGGGGAGTGGACTATGTGATGAAATTAAAAGATACCTGCCCAGTAGGTTACTAATAAACTTTATTCTGGCCTCTAGGTGGTAGTATTAAAAACGGGGTAGGGAGATAGGCTATCCTAAACTTAATGTGTCCAGATGTTCCTATCAACTCCTAAGTCGACATGTTTCGTGCATACCCCAAGCACTTCTTCGGGACTACACAGGGACCAGCCCTGTGTTCGCCACTCCTTACTCTATCAATGAGATATTTGTAAAAAGGGTTTTAAACTGCTGCAAACTCTGTTAAGTGCATGCATTTATACCTACGTATTTTGTTCCCAAAAACACGTGGTTCTTTCTTTTGAGACCTAACTGGGCCCCATGGAGTCGGAGGGGTATCGGTATCCTCGCAACTTTGTGCTCCGGTTACCTCCTGTATTCAGGCACCTACTCTCTCTCCCTCCGGTCCGGATGTTTCCTTTGTTATACATTAGACACTACTTCCAACAGCCAACCACATTGAGCAGTGGCTGCCCTTTCCTCTAGCTAGGCTCTCAGGTATCTGGAAACAGAAACCTTTTTTCTGACTTTAATGAATGGAGGGCGAGCCAAGCTAGTAACCCTCTAACTCCCTTTATTTTTTCCTGACTAGATTTTATCATTACCAGTAAGTTCTGACCAGTGACCCTTAAAAAGAATTGCTAAAAGCAGTCCATAATTACACTCCTGTGCAAGGTTGAGCTAATTGATAATGGGGAACAACAGAGAGGTCACCAAGTCATTGTGGGGTGCGCAGTACGTGTTTGTGCCAGATAGTCCGGTATAACAAGATGCGAGGGACTGCTTGGCAGTCCACCAGAGCAAGCCCTACCAGTGATAAAATCAGCAATAGTTCCAGGGAGCCCTGACCTTCAATTGGCCTCAAGGGTATCCTAGGTCTCTGGATTCCCAAAGGCACTCCAATTATCAAAGCACATGGGCAGGGGCTATAATGTGTGGGTGATTGGTTCATTGAATTTGAATTGAATTTCAATTGAATTTATTTATGAACTGTTCGATTAATTAAAATCATTACAGTAAAAACAAACACCATTAAAAGAATTTTAATTAGGCTTATTAAAAAATACCACCCTCTTTTCACCTGAAATCTTCTGATTTAACCCACAACTGAGTTTGTAGTAGACCATATATCCTTAAACGCACTTTTGCAGTCCCCAGTTTTTTTAAACTCATTTCATTTTGATTAAAAACACCTCATTAAAAATTTAAAAGCACAGACAAAAAAAAGGGGGACACTCTTCCCAAGGCCTGTCATGGACCAGTCTGCTTGCTTCAGCTGGGTTTGGCGTGCCCGTCGCCAAAGTCGGATATCGATCATTCGAGGCCTTTAAGGCAACCCTAATCAGGTATGTAAATTTCCCAAGTATTGATATGGTCATAGAATTTGTTTTAGAAAAGCACAAGGCTGACGCTTCATTGCAGGTCTTTGCTCCGTTAACAACATGGATTGGGCGCAGGAGTCACTGACGATCGTTGTGAAATTTAGGGCAGCAGCATAGGAGGTGCAACCAGGATTCCCTCGTATCAGAGCACAGCCTGCATTTTATGTTTTCCCCCTTACGGGCCCATGCTGGATTGAACTCAGCAATACCTAATGTAGTAAGACACGTGAAGAGTATTTTGCTTCGAGCTTGTGGTGTTAGGGCCTCACTTAGATAGGGTTAGGGTTTACCTGGCGGGTATGATTTATTTAAAGGATCAAGATTAGAGCTTGAGCGGAGAGACTTGATATCTTGAGAAAAGATATTTCATGCACTTGTCTATTTATCACTTTTTTCTAAGCATTTGTTGGGATTTCAAGTGACTCTAAATTTGCTTCCTCTATCTTCATTGTATTGATGGCACTACCAAGGCCAATAATTATGCTATTGTCAGGTGTGACAGGGTCGCGAAAGTTGGTGGTGGCATTGCCATCATTTTAAACAATATGTATCAATGCCAATTTGATCACATCACCCTAAACAATTGTGAAGCTGCGTCCTCCAAACTTGCCCTCCATCCTAAAACTACATTAACGGGCCTGTTAATTTATTGCCCTCATGGCCCTGCTAACGCCTGGGTTACCCATCTGTCCGAACTTATTGCCTCCATCCTTACAAATTCCAGTACTCTATTGGTCATGGGTGACTATAACATTCATCTGGACGACCCTGGTAGCACCACAGCCAGAGCCCTGATTGCTGACCTCAAAGCAATGAACATCACATTACACAACCACGGCCGACGCATAAAGGTGGTCACCTCTTAGACCCCATTTTTTCTAATCTGTCGCATTTACACTGTCCTCCTGCCTTGCCCGTCCTTTGGTCTGACCACTGACAAGTTAGTTTCAAGGTCACTCCCACGGACGTCTCACATCAGCACAGAAGTACCCATGTTGCTAGCAGGAGGGAATGGAAAAAATTGGACATTAACTCTTTGAATAACGTGCTTGCCCCTCACCTTCCCGCAGAACTACTTGCATCAGCTGACAATGAAACAGCAGCTATATTGACGAATTCTTGGCTTCAAAATGCCATTGATATCCGCCTTCCCGCTTCTTTCAAGAAGGACGCATCCCATAAAACTCCAGCCCCTTGGTATACAGAGGCGCTAAAAGTGGACAAGTTCTACTGCAAAAAGCTTGAACGCATTTGGCGTAGGGATTATTCTCTGCCGGCTGCACTCGCTTATAAAAATGCCCTAAAAAGCTATCATAAAGCTTGTGCCTTAACCAGGGCCAACTTTGTCACCAAAACCATAACAGCCGCTATCGATAAATCGAAAGTTCTGTTCGTACTGGTCAAAAATCTTGCTGGTTCCCTTACTACAGCGAAAACTCCCCCTTTGTCTAGCAGCAGGTGTGATGAAATCGCTCAGTTTTTTATTAGCAAAGTCGACAAGATCCACCATGATATTTCCACACAAAGCAGCTGTAATAACCATCAGGCTCCTCTCACAAATGTAATGGGTGCCAACTGCTGCTTGGCTTCTACCTTGGGTCCGTTACTTACCTGGCTCGATCTACAGCCTGATGCGCTCTATGAAATCCTGTGCAAAGTTAAATCTGGTTACCCTACTGACCCTTTGCCCATTCCTGTACTCCGGTCACTGGATCCCCCCCAGCTCGCCATGATTTGCACCACTTTGAATCTCTCCCTTAAGACCGCTACTGTTCCAGCCAGTTGGAAGCATGCAATGGTTACGCCTCTGCTGAAAAAGCCTACTGCAGACCCTGAGATCCTTTCCAACTATTGCCCTATTTCTTTGTTGCCTGCCTTTTCTAAGGTTCTAGAGTGACATATTCACCACCATTTGACTCAGTTTGTTACTACCAACAATTTATTGCATCCTTCGCAGTCAGGATTCCGCCCGGGTTTCTCCACGGAAACGACGCTTCTTGGCGTCACGGAGAACCTTCGATCCCTGATAGACAGAGATGAAACGGCTGCGCTGATATTACTTGACCTCAGTGCGGCGTTCGACACTGTCTTGCACAAAATCCTCCTCGAATCCTTATCCATCATGGGCATCGAAGGTCTAGCCCTTGACTGGCTGGTTTCCTTCCTTTCCGATCGCACCTTTCAAATTTTCTCTCACACAGCTACCTCTAATATCTACTCCCAACCTCACGGTGTTCCTCAGGGTTCTATTCTTAGTCCCTTACTTTTCAATCTTTATGTTACCCCTCTGGCCCTTATCGCGGACAGCGTCAAACTTACTTTGTTCATGTATGCCGACGATTCACAAGTTGTCTTTTCCCTTACTAAATCTGACAAGGCCTCTACCTACCTCCTTCAGTCTGGACTTGGGGAAATCACCAAGTGGATGAATCAAAATCTTCTCAAGCTGAATGGAGGGAAGACGGAAGTCCTTGTCCTCGGGCACAAGCCAGACCTCTGGATCTCCAGGCACTGGCCTGCAGAGTTAGGCAGGCTTCCTTCCCCGGCGGAGCATGTGCGTAACCTGGGAATGATTATTGACAGGGGTCTGACAATGCATTGTCAGGCCAACAAGGTCTTGTCTACCTGCTTTACCATCATGCGCTGGCTGAAAAAGATCTTATGGATGCTGCCCAGAAACACCCAGAGATCCGTGGTGAATGCCTTGGTCGCCTCTCGGTTGGATTATGGCAACATACTCTACCTAGGGGCGACCAAGGCAGTCATTCGAGGCCTCCAACTTGTGCAAAATGCCACGGCGCGCCTTCTCAGTGGCTGTCGCAGAACTGATCATATATCGAGTCACCTTCGTGACCTTCACTGGCTGAGGGTGGACAGTCGAGTGAAGTTCAAGGTGCTCAGTTACATGCATAAGATCAGGAGAAAGTTGGCTTCTACTTACTTACTAACCATGGTGAATTTTTATTCTCCTGCCCGTTCTCTTCGTTCCTCCTCCCAAATTCTTTTTACTGTTCCTAAGTTCAGACTTTCCCGAATGGGCAGAAGATCCTTCGCCTATTTGGGGCCCAAGCTATGGAACTCCCTCCCTCTTGATATTCACTCAGAGGACTGCTACACTCGCTTTTGCAAGGCCGTCAAGACCTGGCTTTTTGATCAATTACTGAGTGGCCTCTTTCTATCTTCTGCTAGTTGCATTATCTCAGAGCCGGGAAATCCTTTCGGGTAGCTGTCGCACTTTAAAAGCTTAATTAATAAGGCCAGTTTGCCAGACCAAACCTATCTCCTCGAAGATTGATCTCAACCGGTATCTTAGTGAATTGCCTTGAGACCTCAGGATCCTTAATTTGAACTTTATGAGCTCCCCCTGACATGTCAGATCAGGCCTTTCCAATCGCAGCCTTGATTTCCTAGCTGACCTTCGGATGAGGAGCACTGATTTAAATGTTTTGACTTGAGTTGAATTTTAAAAAGTAACTAGCGACCCTGGTAAGGCCTAACGGCCATAACTAATAGCTAGAAGCAGTTTTGGTTTTAGGACACTCAATATTGTTCGGCGGAAGGGCTTACCAGATCTTGGCTCACTTTTTTTTCAGATGCGTAACATTGCTGTAATTGAAGGTCAGATGTTTCTGATTAATGTTCGCCTTGGCCAGTTCTGTGAGCCCAACCCCCAGATAATTATATGAAGCCACTGTGCTAATTTGCAGATCACCCAATAGCCACTGTCTTTTCCTTTTGTGATCGTAGCTCCCATAAATAATTACCTTGGCCTTCTCCTGGTTCACTGTCAAAAAGTGTTCTCGTTAAAGTGGTTTAGTGCTTTTAGGGCTCTTTGTAGGCCCACTTTTGATTTTTCCAATATAGCTGTATCATCAGCATATTGTAATACCCGCAGCCTCACTGCCTAGCCTAGGTGCTTCTAGATTAGCCCCTTTCAGACAGTCCCCCAGGTCCGCAGTGTCAGTTTTTCATTACAAAAATTGATAACATTTACCAAGATATCTCTGACCAAAGCGGTAGCAATACTTCTCCTACATTGCTCGCCAATTTATGGGACATAAGCTATCCTCCTATCTCCTCCCTTGCTCCACTCCTGTCTTGGCCTGATCTTCGCCCTACAACCCTTCTTGAGATTTTGCTCAAAGTGAAATCATGTTCTCCCATTGATCCCTTGCCCGTCCCAATATTGCGCCTATTGGATACCCCGCAGCTCTCTACGATCTGCACCACACTCAATCAGTCACTTAAAACTGCAGTTGTCCCTGCTTGTTGGAAGCACGCAATGGTTACTTCATTGTTGAAAAAGCCCGCCGCCGATCCCAAAGTTCTCTCCAACTTTCGCCCTATTTCTTTGTTGCCTGCCTTTTCCAAAGTTTTGGAGAGGCATATCCATCAGCATCTGTCTCAGTTCGTGTCGACCAATAATTTATTGCACTCCTCCCAGTCGGGCTTTCGTTCCGGCTTCCCTACCGAATCTACACTACTTGGCGTTACGGAAAAAATCTCCGTTTTTTGTTGGATCGAGGAGACAGAACTGCACTGATTTTGCTCGATCTCAGAGCAGCTTTCGACACTGTTTCCCACAATATACTCCTTAGATCCCTCGCTGCCATGGGTATCGCTGGCAAAGCCTTGGACTGGTTGGCATCTTTCCTGACGGACCGGACCTTTCAAATTTTCTCACATTCCACCACCTCCAAAACGTATTCTTCCCCTTATGGAGTACCTCAGGGCTCGATCCTCAGCCCCCTCCTTTTTAATCTTTATGTCACTCCCTTGGCGCATATCGCTAAACGTTCTGGATTGACTTTGTATACCTACGCCGACGACTCACAAATCGCCTTTTCCCTATCTCAATCTGACCAGGCCTCCACTTCCCCCCTTCAAGTAGGTCTCAGGGAGATATCCGATTGGATGAATCTCAACCTACTAAAACTAAATGTTGGGAAGACTGAAGTCCTGGTCCTCGGGCTAAAACTCGACCTTTGGAGTGCTAGGCATTGGTCATCTGAGATGGGTTCACTTCCATCTCCTTCAGAGCATGTGCGCAACCTGGGTGTGATCATAGATAATGGACTAACAATGAAATGTCAGGCCAATAAAGTGGCAGCCACTTGTTTCACCATCCTACGCTGGCTAAGGAAAATCTTATGGATGCTGCCGTCCGACACCAAAAGGTCCGTAATGAATGCCTTGGTGACCTCCCGGTTGGACTACGGTAACATACTCTACCTGGGGGCAACCAAGGCTGTCACGCGACGGCTGCAACTGGTTCAAAACGCCGCCGCACGTCTGCTCTGCGGATGACGTAAAACTGACCACATCACAGAACGCCTCTGTGAGCTACACTGGCTTAGAGTTGAGAGTTGCGTGAAATTCAAGGCATTGAGTTACATGCGCAAGATCAAGACTGGGATTGCCCCCACTTACTTACAGTCTCTTGTTAAGGTTTACGTCCCTTCTCGCTCTCTCCGCTCCTCTTCACAAAATGTATTTTGTGTGCCCAAGTATAGACTATCTAGAATGGGTGGCAGTTCCTTCTCGTTATTAGGGCCCAGACTCTGGAATTCCCCCCCCCCCCTTGACATTCGTGCTGAGAACTGCTATGCTCGTTTCCGTAGAGCCATCAAAACCTGGCTCTTTAATCAATAAATTTTATTTGTTAGTGCCTTGCTGCTTTCTGCCTTTTTTGGCGCCGGGAAACCCTTTGGGGTAGCTGTCGCGCTTTATAACCTAATAAATAAAAATAAAATGATAAATAAATAAATAAAAATAATACATCGAAAAGTATTGGGGCTAGCACACAGCCCTGATTTAGCTCATTGTTAGTAATCAATTTAGATGACACTGTACAGGTGCTACTTTTGATCCGCTCCCAGATATCTTCGTAAAGGAATCTAATTGCCTTTAGGAGTTTAGGTGGAATTCCCCATTTGTCTAATTTCCACCATTGCCTCCTCCGATCAACTTCGTCAAAGGCTGTGCTCTAATCAATAAAACAGCAAAACAGTAGGGGGCTATTCTTCTTTACTGCCTGGTATGCTAGATAAGCTAACGCCAATACATTATCCATGGTCGACGACTGAGACATGAAGCCGGACTGATAAAAAGGAATGATGACTCAATCATTTGCCCAAGACACCAGGTCTTTCAGGGGTAGATGAGCCTAGGCCTTAGCTTCAAGGTCAAGAAGGGAAATGAGCCTGCAGTTGGATGGCTTCTGGCGGTCACCTTTTTTAAAGACGGGAACCAATGTAGAGCCAAGATGGGAATCAATATAGAGCCTGAAGATGGGAACCAATATTGATTGGTTCATAAAAGTGACATGACAAACAGCCAAACTCTCACCAATAACAGAGTATTGTGATGGAGCAAAGGGTGGGGGTAGCCCTGCCCTGCTTCTTCCTGGCAATGACGGGCGTAGAATGGCCCGCCTTGGCCTGGGCTTTGCCCTGGAGCATCCTGTGGAGCAGGATGGCAGAAACGCTTTAGCATGTGTAGAGGAGGCCCCACCCCCATGTGCATTGGGCTGCAATCGTGCCTCCTGGCTCATAGTCAGTGGGGGATAGAGTCCTCAGGCACTAGCGAAGTCCACAGGGGTTGGTGACTCCAAGTCTGCTCAGCAAAATCTCCCATGGAGTGGGATGGCAGAAGTGCTTTTAGCGCATGTAGAGGAGGCCCCACCCCCTTGTGCACCGGACTGCAGTTGCACCTCCTGGCATGTGTCTGTTGGGTGATGGACTACTCAGGCATAAGTGAGGTCCACAGGGGTTGGTGACCCCAAGTCCACGTAGCAAAAACACTTTTTTGCAGTACTAAAGAAGCTGGGAGTGGGCCCAACTCACCTATGATGGATAAAATGCTTCATGACAACTCAAGCACAAGGGTTAGAACTGAGCAGACAATATAAGACAGATTTGAACTACATGAGGGCACCAGGCTAGAAAACCTGTTCTCTGCGCTTATTATCACGCTTGTGATGGAGTTTTTGGTATTCTAGTTGCATACAAGGGTGCAACAGTGGGGCCTTCGGGCTTTTGATGAATGGCACATCATAGTGCAATGTGCAGATGATGGCCTAATCTACTTAACAATGCCAATACATCCCTCCAATCATTGTTGGAGATGCGTGATAAGTTCGTATAGATGTCAGGTCTTCAAATTAACTGAACTAAATCTTGTTTACTCCTGCTCTATCAGATACCTGATCATAGGTGAGAGTCTACAATGCCAACTGGACATCAGTGTACATCAGCACAATCAAATTACTGGGGTGAACATCTACCACTTTGATGCCGACTTAAAAAAAGGCAACTTGGATAGAGCAGTATCATCAGTGCAGCAATCTCTTCCCATCTGGATTTTGCCACCTCTTTTGCCTGTGGGCCGGGTGGCAATTTCTAAAATGCTAAAACTATCACGGCTATTATTTCTTTTTGCAGCACTGCCACTTGTTCTTCCTGGGCGGTTCTTCGGCAGCATCCATGGCCTGCTGTTGGGGTTGATCTGGAGAACAGGTAGGAAAAGAGTCACATTACATATAACACAATACCACCTAACGTGGGCGACTGGGTGCCACAACTAGGGGTGAGCGCAAAATCCGTTCCGCTCGCGGATTTTGTGAATTTTTGGTAAATTCGCGATCCGCGAACTCCCACGAATTTACCGCGAATTCGCAAATCCGCGAGCGGCGGATTCCGGGGGCAAAAGTTGAAGCCTGGCTGGCCTGTTGTAACTATTTTACGATGGCGCCGGCAAGCTGCCAGCGCCATCCTAAAATAGTTACTAAGTTAGCTTCAACGGGAAGCTCTAATAGATAAAATAAAGCAGGTGCTCGCACCTGCTTTATTTTATCTATTAGAGCTTCCTGTTGAAGCTAATTTAGTAAGTATTTTAGGATGGCGCTGGCAGCTTTCCGGCGCCATCGTAAAATATTTACAACATGCCCTTCCTGTGAGTGACTCATTCATCAGCCCAAAAACAATCGTGAGCGTCGTCGAGGCAGGTGTGCCTTCTTCCCAAATCTACCGTGGAAAATCAGCTGTGATGCTGGATAGAGGCCTTTGCATCCTTGACTTTCACGGGCGCAATACCCGTGCTGTTCCTGTGACCAGGAGCTTCTTTCTCTTCATCTGCTGAACTGATCTTTCTCTGACCTTTTATACACACAAGAAGCATGTGAACTCGCATGGAAGCCCTGCCCGTTTGGCCCCGCCCACACACTCGTGGTTTGCACCGTCTTCCTGCCATTCACCCACTATGATGGACAGCTCACTCAAGGGACCCCTGCGCCCTTCGGGGCGCCTGACTTTGGGCTTGGAAGCCCCCCCCCCCACACACTCGCAGTGTGCACCGTCTTCCCACCATTGACCCACTATGATGGACAGCTCACCCAAGGGAACCCTGCGCCCCTCGGGGCGATTGCATAGTAACACACACATGGCCGCTGAAACTAGTTGAAGCTGAAATGAAGTGACTCATTCAGCAGGGCAAATCCGCGGATCCGCAAATCCGCAAATCCGCAAATCCGCCGATTTTGTGGATCTACGATCTGCAAATCCGCAAAATCCGCGGATCGTGGATCCGCAAAATCCGCCCATACCTAGCCACAACTATGAGTTATAGTATGCAGCGGAGCCACTGCAGTGGCCTTTGCGCTGTCTGGAGACTGTCCGAACGTGGTGAGGAGGGTGTCAAACACATCTTAAATGGTGATAGGATTTTCACCTGGCTACTACATAATAGCCTTAGTACTCTTTAATAGGCAAATAGCAATGTCATCGAAGGCCAGCGCGGTGTCTGACATGTAGTGCTGGCTAAGGGAGTTTTTGAGGGGGCCATGATGGAGGCAGACTCCATCGCGAAGGCGTGGCCCCTGAGTGAAGGAGGTTTAATTGGTTTTATCTGGGATAGCATAAAATGTGAGAGTAAAAACAATGTGAAACAACCCCCCCCTAAGAAGGTAATCAGCGACTCTCTGACTCTTTTTTGTATATTTGTTTGTAACAAGTACTGGGACTTGAGTGTGCTGTGCACTGTTCACTTGGCGACTATCCCCATAATATAAACACTTTATATTCAAAATCATATGTATTTATTCATATTTTCAAAAAAGTTTGATGAAACTCATAGTTGAACCACAACTATTCTCTTCACTCTATTAGTGAAATTGATACATAAATTCACACATTGTACATTACATACAGATGCTTGAAAACAACGTTGTTTTTACAAAATCATGCAATATTCATTGATATGGGTGATGCATTTCGGGACATAGAGAGTCCCTTCCTCAGGGGAAAATCTGTAAATATAAAACAAAATAATTACATTCATTGGATTTTCATAAATAGGAGTGCACCACCTAACTACAAAATAATTTCTTTTTTATATATCACAGAACTACAAACCCACTACAATAACCATGGGTGGGAGCACATCAACCCCTCTCAAGTCACGGCTGGTCCGGGACAGCAGGTTCTCCCTCGTGAGGCATCTGTGGTATGGAAACCCCATCACCCAAAACCCCATTGAACATATTGTGTATTGTAGGTATGACTCCTTGTCTCCCACAGCACATGTTACTACGCTAGTGCTAAGCGCATTTAAAAATGTTGGGGCATATTATCAAGGGGGTTTATCTCCGCTTTTTTGGCTTTAAAAGCCAAGAAAGCGGAGATAAAATTATCTCCCTATTACCTAGCTGCCGCTAACACCAGTTAGCGACAGCTAGTAGGAGATAGCGACCATCTTGGGCCCCACTTTGCATGTCAGTGATATTTATCACTAATGAGATGCAAAGTGGGCGTGCCAAGATGTTAGAGACTGAAAACAGTAGCTAACATCGCTATCTCCTATTACCAACTTTTGGAGATATTTGCGCTAAGCGGGAATATCTCCAAAAGCTAACACCTGCCCTGAGCAGTTCTTAGCCATGTTATCCAATGGGAGGTGGATAACATGGCTAAGAGCATTAGCTCGCTAATGCATGAATATTGCTGACTTTTCAGCGATATTCATGCTTTGCCGCGATTTTTACCGCATTTGCGTTAAACCTTGGTAATACCAAGGTTTATTTGCGGTAAAAATCGCCGCAGCGCTTTTTGTCTCTAACCAAGCAATAGCGATAATTATCGCTATTGCTTGGTAATATGCCCCGTTGTTTTATATGCTGTGTGGCTGAAGACGCCTTGTTAGGGGCGATCACTTCATGCTCGGTAGGGGTGGCTACCCTGGATGTGCCCCAATGAATATGTACAGGCATATGCCCGGTCTGCCTATTGTTCTATTTTAATTTGTGTTTAAAACCTTAATAAGGAAATATCAAATTAAAATAAAAGAACAAGAAAGGTAAGGAATGTTTTGATCTGGTATGTGAATGGTACTGTGCCACTTACCCATACATGCCATCATTGGGAGAGGAGTGTGCAAAGGGTCACTTTTAATTGTGAGCGGGATGAGCTCACATCTATTCATCCTTTGGCTAAGTTGTACACTAAAATGCTCGAAATAAATACCTATCTCTTCTCTCCACTCTTTAAATATTCCCACTCATACAGAACTCTCTACCATACTTATAAAAAATATAACTTACAACCAACTTTCTTGCTGGCCTATATATTCCACCCCCTATTTCTTAATGATGTACCTTGCTTGTGTAGCTTGTGTGAACCTAGACCAGGCCTCCCTCTGGGTTCACATTTCCTTCCCTATTTCTCTCACCCTGCCCAACCAATCCTTCATCACTTTCATCAAGATATAACTTATTTAACTATTCTTCTCACTGGAACCACAGTTATTGACCTCCTCATTTCCCCTTCCTTCTCATTCTCTCCGGCACAACTTTTTAAAATGCTCATACTGAAGAAACCAGTCCAAGGCTCGTATCCCCAGAAATATTTCCTATAAAATGCAATCCCCACCAGACCTCTCTTCAGCTGACCATCACAAAGTTATTTAGATCACTGTGTCTATCCTTCTGGGCTCTAACTAATCCTCTGCTTAGCAGATAAGTCCACAGTTTCCCTCCAGACCTGTCAATAAACAGTCCTCATTGATACTTCTAAGGACTGCTCAGTGAAAATCTGCTCACTTAAGTTGAGCTCGTCCACATATCCCATGGTAATGGAGTAGCCAGCAAATGTGCTCCAGACCCAAGCCATGAAACCACACCCACAATGAGTAAGATAATTTGGCGGCTATCACCTCTTTTTCAAGTACAAGCATGTGCCCTGCAGCAAAATCAATTCTATTAGTAAGCACAACACACAACTGCTACTCATTTGTCACTCACGTTACTCATTTGCACCAGAGATTCTGTGGCAACCACAAATGCCACTTTCCTGTTGCATAGTTATTCTCCCCACAGCGTTACAGCTAAGGCTCCTAGAAAGAATTCCAAAAAGGCAATACTATGAGGCCTTCAATTCCTCTGGCCTCTGCTCAGCACAAGATCAACCCTTCCAATATAAGCCAAAGCTTCCCTCATCAGATAAATAAGAAAACATCTCCACCATTCAACTGACTAGGTATTTTTGAAAAGTCACATCGCTGTAACATTCAAAACTTTCAGCATTTGCATGTCCTTCCGCACCCTGTCAATGATCCTAATACAATCGTGGGACCTTAACACCCCTATCATTTTCTACACCACCTGCCTACAAAAGGCCTCCCCTCGCAACAGCACTCTCCTGACAAGATTCATGCGACCCAATACCTGCTGCATTATTCTTATCACACAATTCTGTTTGCATGCTACCTCCATCAACAAAGCTCTCAGTTTTGCCATTGTGTGTGTCAGCAAACACAAATCCATGGCCAATGCATCCAGTTCTGTCCCTAGAAACATCAGGCATATGCATGGTCCTTACGACTGGTCCAGCGCCAAAGGAATACCAAAGTCAAACATCAACACCTTCAACATTCACCTGACAGTCCTGCTCTGCTAAGCCTCAAAACATTGTCAGTTAGTGTAGCACATGCTCAGTCCTCCAGTAATCCCTCTTCATCCTTTTTAGAAATGTACTGATCTTCTAAGAGGCAGCTGATGTAACAGGTTCACTCATAGGCATGGTTTTGTCTAAAACTAAACTGCCCTTCTACCTGTATGCCCAGTAGATAGCATGCGCTGGCAGGAGCCACAACACTCACATACTATAAAACTTGCCCATGTTGGCTCCTTTCCTGCATTTCTCCAACAGCTGAGCAACAGCCACATTGTTAAAGTGTATTACTGAACATTCCCTCAGCTAAATAAAATTATTCATCAACCCACCTTCTGCACATGCCAAAGATTGAATTTATTTAAACAGGAAGAACCGGGAGCTATTGGTTTGGTTCAGCACGCGTGCTCCCTTAGTCAATGATTTAGATGCAAGGGTGTGCAGTTCATTCGACAAGGAAAAATGCTAAAATAATAATAATAATAATAATAATAATAATAATTACATTTATAAAGCGCCTGGTTACACTGAGGCCAGTGTGTCCCCTCGCTACAGAGCAAAACAACAATAGTCAACAGTCAACTAGCGAAACAAATCTAGGTTAGGAAGCAGGGAACAGATGCATTTTAAGACCCTTCCGGAAGGTAGATTCAGAGCATTCCAGCCGAAGTGCCTGAGGAAGCGAGTTCCACAGCTGAGCTGCCAGATAACAGAACGAGCAGCCGCCCATTCTTGTTCTTCGGATTTCAGGAACATACACCTTCCCTTTCCCACTCGACCTTAGAAGTCTAGACGGACAATAGGGTCAAAAAATCATGCAGGTACCTTGGCCCCTTTCTCTGTAAAATCTGATGGCTCACACACAAGACCTTGAACTTTACTCTTTCCCTAATGGGGAGCCAGTGTAGAGAGTCCAGTGCACCAGTGGCAGAAGCCCTTTTTGGGAGCATTAGAACCAGCTTTGCTGCTGCATTTTGAATGCATTGCAAACGTTGCAGACATTTACCATTTGCGCCCAGGTACAGCAGGTTGCCGTAGTCTAGGCGTGAGCTTACCAGCGCATGCACCAGAATTTTCCTGGATGACGTGGGTAGGGTGTCCAAGGTTTTCAATAGTCCCCTCATAATATAAAAACAGGTGCCTGCCACCCGCCTGGTGTGGTAGTCAAAGGACAATTTATTGTCCACCCAAATCCCCAGATTCCTAGCTTGCTCGCACGGGGTAGGGGTGGGGCACAGAGACTGCGGCAACCATGCCGATGACCATACTGATGGAGCCTTCCCTATTACCAATACCTCGGTCTTGCTGCCATTCAATTTTAGGCAATTATTTGCCATCCAAACGGCCAGTTCTTGGAGGCAGGATACAAAGTTGGAGGCAGCATCCGACCGGGCTTGGGTCAGGGAGACCACCAGCTGAGTGTCATCGGCATAGGACAAGACATTAACACCAAAAGTATCTGAGATCCTAGCCAGAGGGGCAACGTACAGATTGAACATTGTAGGGCTCAAAATAGAGCCCTGCGGCACCCCCTGTATCAGCTTGATGCTCCTAGAGTAGTGGCTACCCTGCATGACTTGGAAGATGCGCCCGAGTAGAAAAGATTCCAGCCACTTTAATGCCTTTCCACCTACACTCCCGCTCTCTGAATCATGCATCAGGGTGTGGTGGGCAACAGTGTCGAAAGCAGCACTTAAATTAAGAAGAATTAAGGCCGCTGTCTGCCCCTCGTCCAAAAACTTCAGGTCAGTGGAGTATACTCCAGTAAGTAAGTGCCATGCTAGTATGGTGTCAAGTACAGAGGAAGGAGTCTGTATCATAGCATCTTTGGTGACTGCCAAACTGCAAAATCTACTTCATCCATCATCACTTACAATAATATATTCTGTATCCAGCAGAGACTCGAAAGGTGATTAGTTGGAATTATGCAGCAAATTCAAGCTGATATTGCAGCTGTGAGCAGGTATAGCTTGAGAAAGTGGATCAGATAGGGAAAAAAAGCAGAGATTTTGGGAGAGGAAAGGAAAGCAGTGAAGCAGACGTGGAGAGAAGAGACAGGCATGTGAAGAGAAGAGAGTTTTTCCCAACAAACTTATTCGGACAGTAATCATTGTAACCACTTCCTCAAGTAGCTAACACCTCAATACAAGATGCAGCTCTTCTTGAAGTCTGGATTTTTCATTACTGTGTGTCAGTCTTCAAAGAGGGCCCTTGCAAACACACTGGCATTAGACTGCAACCCTGCTCGCACCACAGGAATAGGGCTGGATCATCCCCCTTCCTGTTGCACCTATGGAACTGCCAAATCATACATCACACATTTACGATCACACAACAATACATTAAAGGCCGCATGCATCAAAGTCCGTTGTTGCGATTCCTAATTTGCGATTTTTAGGGAATCGCAAATAAGGAATCACAAAACGGGATGCATGAATAAAATTGCAGAACATTTGCAATTCAGTAAAAATCGCAATTTTTACCGAATCGCAAATATTATGCGAATCCCAATTTGCGATTTCGCAATTCCCATTGATTCCTATGGGCCAAAAGGCCCATAGGAATCAATGGAAATAGCGAATTCGCAAATTGGAATTCGCAAAATGTTAATGCATTCCATGGGTGCAGGGGGGGTCCAAAGGACCCCCCCCTGCACCCCTGAAATGTATTTTAAAATGGATGTTTCACACACACATGTCCTGTGTGTCTGTAACTTGACATTGTTTAAAATGGTAATTTGAGCATTTTAAGCCTTTTTCGCAAATTACCACGAGGTTCACCCTCGTGGTAATTTGCCCCCCAATTGCGAATTCGCAATTTGAAAATTAATCATGCATTGCTTTTAAGGAATCGCAAATTTGCGATTCCTTAAGAGCAATCGCATTTTTGGAATTCGCTAAAAATAGCGATTTTTCCAAAAATGCTTGATGCATAGTAAAAAGGTATTTAGGAATCGCAAACGGCCGATTTTACAGAATCGCACCGTTTGTGATTCCTAAATAGCTTGATGCATGTCCCCCTATGTGTGTCACGTCCTTGCCATGATATTTTCCAATTGCTTATGCCTCATGAATATTCCAATCCACAACTCGAATCATGTGCACATCCCTTAAAAATGATTCGACTTATGCTACATGTATCCATCCATCCATGACAACAAGTTATTTATAGTCCTACAGAACCCTCGTGACCTTTACAGCTTTATTTTGCACAATCACGGACACTGTGATTTCTTCGAATAGTTATGTACTTGTAGAGTCCCCTTCTGTTCCAGCCACAGCCTCTTCTCGCACAGTAAGCTCCTCTATCAAACAGTGGTACATGAACCAGAACCACAGCCTGGGGTTCAGTATGGACTTAGCACTTGGGCACCACAAGAGTAATAAAAAGGACAGTCTAAAGGTGCTCCTTTCAAGTAACATTTAATAGAAAACAAAAAAAATATATAGTTATACAAAAGTGAAATATTACTAACAACACAATAGTCATACTGCTGTCTTTCGCTCAAATTTCTAAAGGAAGGAATTGGTATCGTGCTACTATGTGCACAAGGTGTTTCCTATGTATAAATATTTATTGGGTTACTTAGGTTCACTTGTAGAAATACATAATTACTAAGAAACACGTGTTTAAAGTTTGTATACAAGAGTAGTACATCTGAGGATCCCTTTCCCAAAACATGCAACAGACGCATCCCTGTAATGTAAGTAAATTCAGCTATAAAATAACCTTGTCATTTGTACCAGCACTTGAAATATCTGCGATGCTGTGAGAATAAAATGTGTTGGGAGATCTGCAATATTGATATGTAGGTCAGCCAGTTCCTAGCATTAAAGCACAAAAACCCACAAGGGAGGGAGAGATAAATGCTGGGTTTTGGATGTTCTGCCAAGTTGAATATTGTTTTTAATACAGAAGTCCATTGTGGCATCTTAATACTTGAACTCCCTAAAGTGAAATACAAACAGTGATTTTACTACTCATTGATGTTTTTAATCTCATTGCGTAACCATGTGTGTGGTCACGAATTTGTCAAGGGGATTTTGATATTTTCTAATGTAATGAAATATTAGGCCTCTTGATAATCGTGACTGAGAAGAAGAGAAAAGTCAGTGAAAACAGAAAGTTATAAATGGTGTTGTAGGACACAAAGCAGAGATATAGAGGAACTTACAAAAAGGGCTCGCTTGAGAGTTGTTCCTGGCCAGTGAGTTTCCTTGGAAGAATGAGTTCTACTAAGCATAACAGTGTAAATATGCTTTGACTGCACATACGCCTTCCAAGTTTTTTCCTTCCCTAAAATGTAGACATAATGAGCCCAAGTCACAAGTCCTTTGGACTGTAAATGTACGTTTACTACTGAAAATGCCTGTATTTTCCTCTGTATTGTATTTACGAATGCATACCTATCTGGCCCAAACCCTTATACTCCATGCATAATTATTTTCCACAACTCCATACAATTACACAGGAGTCTACTTCATGCAAGTGATGGGTAATGGGGAGGTTGAGGGGTGGTTTGCCTTGTAAATTTCCGAACATCCACAAACTCACACATTCATAAGCTTACCTAAAGTCGGCCTCTTCTTTGCATTACAAACAAAATAACTCTAAAAGAAGTATTTTTTCACCATTATTTCATAATTTTGAACGAGGTGGTCAAGTTTTAAATGAAAACAAATAGCGGGAGGCAAAGAGTAGGAAAATGGTTAATGAGCCTTGATTTAAAAAACCGTTCGCTTTCAAAATTCACATAAAAATTTAAATGAAGATGTTGTTGGTGTCTGCCTCTATAATGTTATGCCTTGAAAACACACCAATGAAAACCGTAATCTGCTGCGTTTCTCCATTTCCTGATCTCTACTAGTTAAGTTACATACTTTTTATATTTTTAGTCTGACAGCATTGGGGACCAGATTTATCAAAGGATTGCGATGCGCTTGCGTCACACAAGGTGATGCAAGGGCAACACAATCCTTAAGTCAGATTTACCAAGCAATGCAAAGTTACATGAAGTAACACAAGGCAATGCAAGTTTTTGTCTTGCATTACACTGCGCTGGGAACGCGTTACATGGGTGGAGAGTGGGTGTTCCCATGCATCCAACCATGGATTTTGGCACATGCCTAGATTTACCAAGACAATTAAAAAGCATGGAAAGCATCAACATTTTACACCTTGCCGATCGATGTGCAACAAGGAGAAATATCTTTATTTCGCCTCGTTTTTCCTCTTTCTGAGTATGCCGCATTCTGCAGCACACTTAGAAACATGAAAACACCTCTAAGGACTGTTTTTGTGAAGGGAGGTATGTATGTTGGCACTAGGCTGCACTGTCGGTATATGTTAGTAAATATGGCACATTCCTGGTCTTTTCGCTTGATACAGTCCAACACAGCAAGTTGTTTTACTGCATTCCCCGGCAGCAAATAATGATAAATCGGGCCCTCAATGTCCAGAGGCAACAAACAAGATGTGGGTGAAAGTAGCTTTTAACTGTATGCTGACCTTCCAGCCCTGGACATTAAATGAGTTTCAAAATTAGACAACATTCAGAGTGCAGTGATATGTGACTTCCCTATCTCCCAGGACACTGTGGTGCAGCTGTGGCAATTTTAGGAGAACATTTATGGGAATGTTGACAGTGAACACCAAAGGAAAATGGTCATAGAAATCAATTGGAGTAATGCTGCATTCCCCTACAGATAAAAAAAGAACCCCACATGTGTTGGTTGGTATGCTACAAGATGAGCAATAACTTAAAACAGACACTTATTTTTTTGCATAAATCTGTCTACTGCCATGTCAGCAATTTGTAAGCTGTGAAAGCTCAGCACTCAGGAAAAACTAGCAAACCCTTTCAGGTTGCAGAAGACCTATTGTTGGCTTGCCAAGAACGTACAATGAGCTTCGAGCCTGCCTATTGGTTACCATTGTCACTAGAAAATAGGGGTTACTCAGTAACCCAGGGACCTGGGCTAGACGGTTCTGCAGTAATAGAGTGGCCCCTATGGAAAAGTGTATCCCTTGACTTCCACAGCAATAGAGTTATACCACGGATAGAAGAAAACCTCTCAAATGATAAGTTTCAATTATGCATTAAGAGCATTTATTTATAAATATATAATTTAAGAATATATGAATCAATTCAAACTGTATAGTATACAAAGTGCTCCTAACAGGTAATGGCACAATGAAAGTGATGTAGGGTTAATAAAAGTGCATTCATGCTATGTACAAAGATATATATACATGTGGCTGAAAGGGATAATAGAATATTTGGAGTCAACACCGGTGGAATGAGTGTTGATATCCACCTTCAAATTCTTAAAAACACAGTCCACGTATGTTTATTGTTGACGTTTCGTCCCCTGAGCATAGATATTTAGTGCAGGGTCATCATCAGGATGCACACCCAAGGATTGGGGCAGAAATTCCCATGATGCCAGTCAATATATCTTGGAGCAAATTCACATTGGAGACTGGCTAGCCAAAGATTGAGGCAAAAAGAATTCCATACATATAAGAGGGCCACAAATTACTTTCAAGGACAACTTCAAAGATTGGATTTGCTAGCATCGGGGCATCTTCAAGTAAACCTGGATAAGTCAGTCTACCATACTTCCGCTTAAAATTTGGGATACATGTTATAAAGCGCGCCAAATTATTTCAGGAGAGCTTGCGTGAGGTAGTACCTAGACCAAAATTTGTTCATGAGACGCACTGCCTGTACTCAGCCCCCTGAGGTACCAGCGAACTCATAGGGACCACTCTATTATTGCATCGCTTACCATTTTCTGACTTTGTTACTCTGATTTGCTTGCTTCTTATTCATTATCTTGCATTGGCTTGGCTATCTGCCCTACAAATTAACAGTTTTACCCTTGACTTCCACAGCAATAGAGTTATACCACGGATAGAGGAAAACCTCTCAAATGATAAGTTTCAATTATGCATTAAGAGCATTTATTTATACATACATAATTTTAGAATATATGAATCAATTCAAACTGTATAGTATACAAAGTGCTCCTAACAGGTGATGGCACAATGAAAGTGATATAGGGTTAATAAAAGTGCATTCATGCTATGTACAAAGATATATATACATGTGGCTGAAAGGGATAATAGAATATTTGGAGTCAACACCGGTGGAATGAGTGTTGATATCCACCTTCAAATTCTTAAAAACACAGTCCACGTATGTTTATTGTTGACGTTTCGTCCCCTGAGCATAGATATTTAGTGCAGGGTTATCATCAGGATGCACACCCAAGGATTGGGGCAGAAATTCCCATGATTTCAGACAATATATCTTGGAGCAACTTCAAATTGGAGACTGGCTAGCCAAAGATTGAGGCAAAAAGAATTCCATACATATAAGAGGGCCACAAATTACTTTCAAGGACAACTTCAAAGATTGGATTTGCGAGCATCGGGGCATCTTCAAGTAAATCTGGATAAGTCAGTCTACCACACTTCCGCTTAAAATTTGGGATACATGTTATAAAGCGCGCCAAATTATTTCAGTAGAGCTTGCGTGAGGTGGTACCTAGACCAAAAATTGTTCATGAAACGCACTGCCTGTACTCAGCCCCCTGAGGTACCAGCGAACTCATAGGGACCACTCTATTATTGCATCGCTTACCATTTTCTGAGTTTGTTACTCTGATTTGCTTGCTTCTTATTCATTATCTTGCATTGGCTTGGCTATCTACCCTACAAATTAACAGTTTTACCATCTTTTTGACAGTATCATCCTCTGCTTACTTTTAGGCACCTCTTTTTTTACTTTTTGGTTAGGCTTTCCATGTGAGTGCATGTGTTTTCCAACTCTCTCCCTTGTGTACTTCTCACAGCATGCTCCATTCTGCTCCTCCCCATTTGTGCTGCTCACTTTCTCATCGGTGTGCTTCCCTCCCACGTCTGCCCTCTCTTTTGCTTTCCTCCTTGAGTGCTTCACAACTCGCCCTCCTGTTGCTCTTTCCATCATGTGCTTCTTCCAGCACTCACCATGCTGCTTACTCTGTCTTGTGCCGTTTTCCCCTTCTGCTCCCACAGCTGTCTTCTGTTTTGTACCCACCACTCACTCCTTTATTTCCGCTGTCATGCCTGCAGTTCTTTTTTTATTAATATTTTTTGGGAGGGCCGCAATTTAAATAAAACACTTTTCCACATCTTATTTTTTAATTGACTGATTCAACTCAGCTAAGTAAATAAAAAAAGGTGTTCCACATATGCTTGCGTGATGATGCATGCAAACTCATTTGTCATCACGCATGCACATACCTTCAATATGACACAGCCATCAGTATTGACTCTGTCACAGTGCTTTTTTGAGGGGGTAAAGGCACTGGCAAAGCTAATAGGTCCCCAGGGTGAGATTTATTGGCCATGTGAATCCAAGTCAAACACGAATTTTGCCTTTGTGACTCAAAATATGTTCAAAAAAGGTCAGATTAAAGATATTCAAGAAGAGGTTTACATTCTTCTTCACCCTTGTCTCTTGCACATGAAAAAATGAGCCCCATGGAAATCTAGAAAATTAATCTAATTCTAGAAAGAGAGCAAATGAAAAATATCCTGTCGGGGTGCGAATTCTTCTCCTGAAATTTCATTAGTCATACTACCAGCAAGAAGAGCACCACTCTACCAACGCTCTCAAGCCCCAAAGCCTCCTGACGGTCTTGCAGCACAATTTCAGTGGCGGTGGAGTTAAGATCTACCTCATTTGGTCCTCAGATGGCATAAGGGGCATAAGGGTGCCAGCACTGCTGGCCCTGAAAAGGCCCATCTAGTCTTGGGGTTCAGCTGCAAGTATAGTCCTTAGTCCATCGTGTCATCGGGTGGCTTCTGCTTCCAGCTGTCCATGATCAATCTGGTATTGTTGTTGTACAGTTCCAGGGATTGCTCTTTACCTTTCTTTTGTGCAGCTGTTTAAAAGTGTTTGTTTCAGATACTAGGGACTCTTGGACCATACAGGGATACCAAATCAACACTTCACCCATGACCCAGACCTCCTGCACAGCATTCTGGGACAATCCAATAAGGCAGAACCCTTCCTTCCCTGTGCAGAGCACATGTGCCCACCCAGAGGTGTGGCCATGGAAATGAAAAGCCCCACCTCTGTGGTCCTTTCAACCAGTTCTGGGGCAGCTCCCCCCTTTCACTGAGACAAATGGCCTAGCAGGGTAATAGAAAGGGCAGGCCTAAGTGTCTACCTATGACAGGGGAGTCTCCTTTTAAGTTAATCAGGCTAGTGGGAATAGACCTGAGGCCATCCTGTCAAGGATAAAGGGCCATATGTATCAAGCAAATTCGCATTTGCGGATGCGAATTTGCTTAATGGTATGTATAAAGCAAAATCTGGTGCAAAACAAGGAATCGCAAAATTTGCGATTCCTTATTTTGCAATTGCATTTAAGGAATCACAAATTTTGCGATTCCTTAGATGCAATGTATGAAGCTAAAAATATTTGCAAAATGTCCTTAAGGAATCGCAAATTACCACCAACTTCTAGTTGGTGGTAAGTTGTGAATTCCTTGAAAAATGCACATTTTGGCATTTTTCAAAGTGCCATGTGACGCACATACATGCCCTTGGGGCATGTATGTGCGCCACATGTGCACCCATGCATATTTCAGGGGTGCAATAGGGTGTCCTTTGGACACCCCTGCACCCTTGAAATTATTCTCAATTTGCGATTAGCAAATTGCGAATCGCAAATTGAGAATAACTTCCCATTGATTCCTATGGGCCTCCTGGCCCATAGTAATGAATAGGAAAGTATTCCTTAGTTGCGATTCGCAATTTGCTAATTGCAATTAAGGAATTTTAAGAAATCGCAAAAAAATGTGATTTTGTGCATACATACCTATTTGCGATTCTCAAATAGCGATTTTTTGAAAATCGCTATTTGAGAATCGCAAATCAGGTTGCTGATACATATGGCCCAAAAACCTCTGCCTGATACAATTGGCCCTTTGTCCAATGTCTGGGAGCAATACACATCTCACTACAGGGGAGCCATCAGCAGTTATGTGCCATTGAACACTGACAGAACCGCTGGTTTTAAGCGGGAAAATGACAATGATCTAAAAGTGTAATTTGCCAAATATTACGTTGGACTTTAAACGACTATAAAAATGAGTCATTGAATTATTTCTCTAGCTACTACAAAACAAAATGTAGCATTTAATAAATCTAACAATGCAGTCTGTTGTTTCACTATGGGAGCATGACAGTGAAAATAGCTTTTGAGAGATATTTCACTGTAAGGACATGTTCACCATTACCCTTCACCTGTCCTACTTTTAAATGCTGTGCCTTTATAGGCAATAAGGCCCACATATGTATGACTTATTAATATTTAAAAGGAAGGTATAGGCCTGTCAATTTGAATTATTTTGGCGGGTCGAATTTACAGTTTAAAATTGCCACAGGCATGTTACCTGTGTACTAGCAGGCTGCTAACAATAGTAGTTTCTCAAATGCGGCCGGAACTCTTGTGCAAATGCCTCTACGTACATGTTCACATGTAACTAGCCCAGAGCCCCTTCTTAACTGCATCACTATGCCCTTAACTTAAGGGCAGTCAGTGTTGGTAAAGACATTAGGCCTAATTACCATGCATTTACCATGAGTGAGATCCTGTTAGAGCATGGGTACTCACAAGCTTTCTCTTGGGGGCCAAATTTACAGTGTGGTTTGTGGCCGAGGGCCGCACCGGTGGAGGCGGGGTCAGTGGGGGAGGGGAAAGGGGCTAGAAAGAAAAAAACTGTGACCATGAAGTTGAACACAGGCCCCTGCAGCAGACGCGTTCATCCACTGAGCCAACAGACCAGCATACACATACACATCTCTCTTTCTCTCTCTCACTCTCTCTCCCTATCTCTCCCTCCCTCTCTCTGTCTCCTTCTTTCTATCTCTCTCTCTCGCTCCCTCCTTCCTTCTCTCTATCTCCCTCTGTCTCTCTCACTCTGTCTCTCTCTGTCTCACCTCTCTTTGTCTGTCTCCCTTCCTCTCTTTCCTTCCCTCTCTCCGTCTCCCTCCATCTGTCTCCCTCTATCTGTGTCCCACTGTCCATCTCCCTCTGTCTCCCTCCCTCCGTCTGCCCTCTGTCTGTCTCCCTCCCTCCCTCTGACTGTCTCCATCCCTCCCTCTGTCTCCCTCCCTCCATCCCTCTGTCTCCCTCCCTCCCATTCCTCCTTCCCTCTGTCTCCCTTCCTCCCTCTGTCTGTCTCCCTCCCTCCCTCTGTCTGTCTCCCTCTGTCTGTATCCATCTGTCTGTCTCCCTCTGTCTGTCTGTCTTCCTCCGTCTGTCTGTCTCCCTCTGTCTGTCTGTCTCCCTCCGTCTGTCTGTCTCCCTCCCTCCCTCTGCCTGTCTCCCTCCCTCCCTCTGTCTGTCTCCCTCCCTCTGTCTGTCTCCCTCCCTCTGTCTGTCTCCCTCCCCCTCTGTCTGTCTCCCTCCCCCCTCTGTCTCCCTCCCTTTGTCTCCCTCTGTCTGTCTCCCTCTGTCTGTCTGTCTCCCTCTGTCTGTCTGTCTCCCTCTCTCCCTCTGTCTGCGTCCCTCCCTCTGTCCCCCTCCCTCTGTCTCCCTCCCTCTGTCTGACTCCCTCCCTCCCTCTGTCTGTCTCTCTCCCTCTGTCTGTCTGACTCCCTCTGTCTTTCTGTCTCCCACTGTCTTTCTGTCTCCCTCCCTCTGTCTGTCTCCCTCTGTCTTTCTGTTTCCCTCTGTCTGTCTCCCTCTGACCCTCTGTCTGTCTCCCTAGCTCCCTCTGTCTGTCTGTCTCCCTCCCTCTGTCTGTCTCCCTCCCTCTGTCTGTCTCCCTCTCTCCCTATGTCTGTCTCCCTCTGTCTGTCTCCATCACTCCCTGTGCCTGTCTCCCTCTCTCCCTCTGTCTCTCTCGCTCTGTCTGTCTCTCTCGCTGTCTGTCTCTCTCGCTGTCTGTCTCTATCGCTGTCTGTCTCTATCGCTGTCTGTCTCGGTCGCTGTCTGTCTCTCTCGCTGTCTGTCTCTGCCTCTATCTGTCTCTATCGCTGTCTGTCTCTATCGCTGTCTGTCTCTGCCTCTATCTGTCTGTCTATCCCTGTCTCTGACCCTATCTAGCTAGTCTGCCCTGTCTCTAACTGTCTCTGCCTCGATCTGTCCCTGTCTCTATATGTCTTTATCTGTCTCTATCTCTATCTGTCTCACCTCACCCGGTTCTCACTCCCTGCTGCCCTCCCACCTCACCCGGCTATCACTCACTGCTGCCCTCTCACCTCCCACACCCGGGCTCTCACTCCATGCTTTGCCCTCCCACCTCCCTCACCCGGGTTCTCACTCCCTGCTCTGCCCTCCCACCTCACAGGGCTCTCACTCCATGCTCTGCCCTCCCACCTCACCTGGCTCTTACTCCCTGCTGCCATCCCACCTCCCTCACCCAGGCCCTGACTCCCTGCTGCCCTCCCACCTCCCTCTCACCCAGGCTCTGACTCCCTGCTGCCCTCCCACCTCCCTCTCACCCCGGCTCTCACTCCCTGCTGCCCTCCCACCTCCCTCACCCGGGCTCTGACTCCCTGCTCTGCCCTCCCACCTCCCTCACCCGGGCTCTCACTCCCTGCTCTGCCCTCCCACCTCCCTCACCCGGGCTCTGACTGCCTGCTGCCCTCCCACCTCCCTCACCCGGGCTCTCACTCCCTGCTCTGCCCTCCCACCCCCCTCACCCGGGCTCTCACTCCCTGCTCTGCCCTCCCACCTCCCTCACCCAGGCTCTGACTGCCTGCTGCCCTCCCACCTCCCTCACCCAGGCTCTGACTCCCTGCTCTGCCCTCCCACCTCCCTCACCCGGGCTCTCACTCCTTGCTCTGCCCGCCCACCTCACCCGGCTCTTACTCCCTGCTGCCCTTCCACCTCCCTCACCCGGGCTCTGACTCCCTGCTCTGCCCTCCCACCTTCCTCACCCAGGCTCTGACTCCCTGCTGCCCTCCCACCTCCCTCTCACCCCGGCTCTCACTCCCTGCTGCCCTCCCACCTCCCTCACCCAGGCTCTGACTCCCTGCTGCCCTCCCACCTCCCTCACCCAGGCTCTGACTCCCTGCTGACCTCCCACCTCCCTCTCACCCAGGCTCTGACTCCCTGCTGCCCTCCCACCTCCCTCTCACCCAGGCTCTGACTCCCTGCTGCCCTCCCACCTCCCTCACCGGGGCTCTCACTCCCTGCTCTGCCCTCCCACCTCCCTCACCCGGGCTCTCACTCCCTGCCCTGCCCTCCCACCTCCCTCACCCGGGCTCTCACTCCCTGCTCTGCCCTCACACCTCACCCAGCTCTCAGTTCCTGCTGTCCTCTCTCCCCTCCCCCCACCACCTACCCTGCATGTCAGCCTGGGCTGACACAGCCTCCCGGGCGCCCCAGTACTTCACAGGTCTTTAAATGACCATTTGTTTGTTAATGAGGCTTTGTTCACCTCTTAGCGCCCCTGCAGCTCCACTCTTGACTGTGGCTGGAATCGCCCGGCCCCCACAGAGCAGTCTTTCGGATTCCGCACTGGTGCTACCAGAGGTGTTTGCTGAAGTTTAAAAAACAAAAACACAGGTGCGATTTCTCAAGCTCCGCGGGCCACCACTGAAGGCTTGCCGGGCCTCTACTGGGCCGCGGGCCGTACTTTGAGTACCCCTGTGTTAGAGAGAGACACTCACTGAAACGGTCCAAAACCTGGGTGATCAAAAGCAAAAACTTCTAGTAGACTAAATGGGCAGAACCCATTTGCATCACTAATGCTAGGGTATGTTATGCTAAACTGATTTTTGAGTAATCATTCAACATTTCTAGGCCCCAGCAGGAAGCTATAATCCAATATCACCAGATTTTTACAAGGAATTTAAGTGCCAACTGAAAAACTTCAAGCGATGGAATAGTTCACAGAGATAGCAAACGAGAGCTCTATATGGGGGTACAAAAACTAAAAATTGACAGCAATCAATGCAGGATTGCTTCTATCTGGAAAAATTGAGAAGTACCACAGATGCAGGTCGGATTTTATGCAAAGGACAGTAAGGTAGAAGTCTCATCCTAATAGGAGGCGGTGAGCAACTATACAAACATGCTTACACATCAAATTGATCATAAATTGGTCCTCAGTCAGGAGAAAATGCAGAGCAGCAATCCGGATTTTAGTACATCCTGAATTGGGGTGAGTCAGTAATCCTAGATGCTCTTTGAAGTTGGTACATCAGTAGGACCTGGTAAATAAAGGTTGAGTAGTCCATAGGGGACACTACAATAGGAGCTTTAACGATTCAGCAATAGAAGAGTTTTTCTTAGTCATTGTAGGTAAAAAGCTTTCATAAAAATAACTGAGAGATCTGTGACGACAAGCTAAGGTCTGCACTGAATTTGACCCCTAAGTTACACAAAGGCTGTGGCTCGAAAGTAGCAAGTGCTCATTTTGCTATGCCAATATTATTCTCTAGTGGGTTTTTCTGGGTCACCTGCAGTAATAGCTTTCTTCTGCTTCAAACAGAGGTGGATGGATGTAGCCGATGACACAGACCAACCAGAGAGATTACAAATTGAGGATAATTAGCGTACATGTAGAAGCAGAAGCTATGAGAGTGCATGAGAAGTGTGATGCAGAGTTATAGGAAGAGTGCAAATACGCCTGGAAACAGTCAATTAACAATGAAAGTAGCAAAACAGTCAACACTACTCACACAACAACATTTTATTTCCCTCTAAATTTACTTTTCAATAATGCTGTCTAAGGGTGTTCTGGAGCGGCAGAAAATGAACATGTTTATTATACGAAAACTAAAAGAATAAAGAAGTACAATGGGCAGATTTACAAGCCCCTTGCGCCATTTTTGCGCTGCCTTTCCGTCACTTTTTGTGACGCAGCAGCAGCATAAAAATGCCGGCCATTTACAACATGACGCATCTAGGGAGATGCATCACGTTGTAAAGCCCTGCGTAACATTATACCTGCGTCAGGTATTAAGTATGCAGGGTGGGCGTTCCAAATTAATAAGCCTCATAGAAGTGATGCAGTAAAATCTACAGGATTTCACTGCGCCACTTCTAGGATGCCAATGTGTCAAATTCTTACGCCTGTTTGAAGCAGGCGTAAGGAATGACGCAGCACAATGAGGGTAGGCCTCCCCCTGCATGGCTAGAGTTGCTTTGTGCTTGTGACACATCTCCAGCAATGTGTGACTTTTGCGTCAATAGATGCATCAGATTTTCTGCCGCATCTGTCAATCTTTGCGCCATGGTGTGCCGTATTGTAAATACGGTGCATCCATAGTGGCACAAGGGTTTCTCAGGGTGGCGCAGGGAAAGTGACGCATCTTTACAGAAGCGTCACTTTCTTATAATTCTGCCCCTGTATGTTCCCATGTTTCATCCTGTCTACGACTCTTCAAAATGTTTCCATCCTTCTACCACACTTTTCTTCCATTCCACTCTTTCTCTCCATGATTTGAACAGCTGTAAGATTGCCTTTTCCTTCTCCCCCTTGCCATCTATGAAACTCTACCCCTTTCTTTTCCCAGTACTCCCAAGGCTCTGGTGTCGCTGAAAAAACACTCTGGCATTATGAAGCACCTAAAGTAAATCCATATGCTATGAAACAAGCTCATATGTCTATGCTCTGCCATTGTATGCCAGTTGCCTTCCCATATACTATTATAAAGTCACCGAATGCAGGTATAGTTGTCTTATAATAGAGGAAGCCACATTTGCCCATATATTTCAGGTACAGTCATCATATCCCAGTTACAGCTTCACATGCCAGTCTCAACTATTAAATGCCTATTTCCAAATTAAGATGGCCAGGTGAGCCTCAATTGATCAGTTACTGTTGTCATACATGTGCCACCTTGCATGCCCAGATACATCTATTATCAGGCTTGTTACGTCTTCATATGCTCAGGTACAGCTTCATATGTCCACATATTGACATCACATGAAATGTTCCATCTCATAAAACAAGGCACAGCCATCATATTAATAGAGCTGCCTCCTATGCTCAGGAGATTTCATAACGCAACAATTCCAGTCATCGTGTTCTCCAGAACCTTCTCATATACCCCGGTGCAAGAATAATATGCTAGGCACAGCCATCATGTGCCCAGGTTTAGTCATCCAGGCCATGGAAAATCCTCTGAAGTTCAAGTTTAGTCTGATAACAGAAGTTACAGATTTATGCTCTACCACAGCAATCTTTTTGCTGGTAAAGCTCTGCATTCTAAGCTCCAGTTCACATACACTTGTGGCAACATCAAATGGGCAGGAACTCAGCCTTGTGTTCTCAGATACAGCCATATCTGCACAGTGAGCAGCAGCACAATAGGGATTACTACAGGAATATTGCGAATCTGCAATGAGCCACATGCAAGGAATCTCTCAAGGATGCGTTTACCTTGATGCACCGAGGAGGGCTGAAACAAACCTGAGGTCACTGTGTGCGTCCACCCCTTAGCAATGCATCTACAAGCTCCTCCCCCTTGGTGTGGCTGGTGATGGGGTTCGGGTGGTAGAAGTCTACACTTGTGAGCTGCTATGCACTCAGCTGGGAAACGTCGTTTACAACGCGGTGTTTACACCGCACGACCTTTACCAGGCTGCCATTACACCGCAAGTCGTTACCACGACTTGTGCTGGATGGCACTGTTGGTTAAGGAATATTGCAATTTTCTATTCCAACACCTTCCCTACTGTTACGTGGACTGGTGTTAGAATAGAAAATTATAATATTCCGCAATCCCCGCCCTCCACTGCAAGTCGTTGTAACGACTTGCGTTGTAAAATCTGCGATGTAAAGTACCACGATCAAAAAGAAAGCGTTGTACTATCATATATCCCACTCAGCCACATTCTCAGAAGGTCATGTGTCCCCCCCCCCACAGCCCCCCATCTCCCCAACAGACTCTTTGCCCTGGTTAAGACTTCAGAAGAACGAAACATTGGTGTCAAACTTGAGTTTGCTCTATTGTTTTGTATCGAGACAAAGTGACTCAACATGTCAATATGTGTTTATAATATTGATTTTACTAATCAAGCTGTTTATATGGAACTGTAACATTTGCCCAGTTGGGTCAATATACACGGACTATTTTGAAGCCGGACCCACATGTACGTTTTAAAATGTTGGTGCAAAAGATCTTTCCCCAGAGCAGGGTTCAATGTAAAATGAACACCATTAAAACGCTAACCTTCTCATTTCAAGAAAGAAATATCTCAGGGCATGTTACTAAAGATCCCTCATGTTGTATTTGTTGCTTTCTGTTTGTGACTCATTTTCCTTTCACATGCCATGTATAGGAAATATAAAAACGAGACATTCGCCAACTATTTACCCATTAAGCAATAGGTTTGTGATGAGTAAAATCACAGCCACTATATTTTGGTAGAACAACAAGCTTCCGCCGACCCTTCGCAAGCCACGGCTTTGTGGCTCAGTGGGTGAATTCACCCAATACGGTATTTGAATTGATTTGTGTTTTAAGCTGCCCCAACAATGTGTAAGATACGTTCTGCATGCACGTGTGTCTTTTTATGTAATCTCTACGACTACGAACCATTTACATTGGGGAAATAGTTCGGTAAATCCTTTTTTTTAATCACTCAAATTTATCGCCGAGGCAGAGACCCCGCGCTGCGGCGCTGCTCTCGCGTTCTCCCCACTAACTAATGCTCTCAGATTTATACACCCATC
Source organism: Lissotriton vulgaris (assembly GCF_964263255.1). Lineage (NCBI taxonomy): Eukaryota > Metazoa > Chordata > Amphibia > Caudata > Salamandridae > Lissotriton > Lissotriton vulgaris. The sequence continues at coordinate 199,332 of NW_028247022.1, read as the reverse complement.
GCGAGGTCTATTCAACATTGCCGATCCTCATTCATGACTGTTTTATAGACATTAGGGGCTGGATGGATGCCAAGCTGATCTGTCAAAAGACGGCTGGAGCTAAGCTCTCGACTCGTGCTCAGCTGCTGAACCCAGGCTCCAGGCCCGCCCTCATTAAGCGCCTTGGTGGAATCCCTCGCTTGGAGACCTCCAGCAACCTGAGGGTGCTGTGTGGAGGGCTTTTTGCAAATATGGAATGCAAGTTGGGATCCTGCCTTTTAGACGATGACAGCTCTTTAAGATATATAGCAGTTTTTTAATTGTTCATTTTCTACTTCGCACACGTCAGTGTTCTTCAGGGAAACCTAAATGCAGTTGTCTCACATTTAGCAATAGTTTCATGGAATAAAAAATGCTTAGAGCTTTTACACAACCATTGTCATATTTTTTAACAAACGAGGGAACTCGTGATGGTAAATTTTGCATACACTTTTGATGGTGTCCTTTGTGATGAGATGGAGAGAAGAACCAAGTTGGTGGCTTTCCCTCGGGGGTCCTTGTGAGATACATCTTTGACCACACAATAACTTAACACACAAAAACAACAAGGTCACCAATAATGCAACACAAAATGTTGGAGTTAAAATAGATCACAATAAACTTTATGTTTAGGTTACTGACAATAACAGCAATTCTAGAGGGGAAAATACCATAAGCCGAGTAGTCGGAAAGCATGACACCAAGGTGATAACAACAACATAATGAGAGCGAAGGGTTTGATTGCCCAATCGAGGCCCCACTCTTTACCTATAAATGTTGCTAATACTTACCATACCTCTGCCCTCCCTTGATCTGACCTGCAGTAATGGCGAGAATGGTAAAACCAGCTGCCATCCATCTGAATATGGGGGGTGGTGAGTGGTCCTCCACCATGACTAGTATCCTCTCATAGCCAACCCACCCAAACCCTCAATTTGGATAAATATCTAGAGAAACGTGGTAGGGAAATGAACATCTTGTCAGTCCACCCCTTCTAATATCATGCTCGAATCTTAGGACATATGCATGCATTAGCATTTAATCATCACGCACAAAATAACTGAAGAATCCAGAAGACACAATCCAAAAAAAACTCAAAATAGCCAGGGCGCAAACTCCTAAATAAATAATACAAGCCTCCTTAGTTGAGTCACCTGATGGTGTGCCACCAAGGTAATAATGCTTCAGCAAAATCATTTGTGGAAGTTTCCCTGCAGTAAAAGTTCGAAAAAAAGGAATCACAAAGTGAAAAAGCAGTCTAAATTTATGTTCCTCTTTGGGCCTTTCTACATTAAAAAAGGTCAAAATATAATTTAACTAAACTACTGTGTGGCTGCACCATCTGGGCAAAAACATGCAGCTGGATGTCAATAGAGATCGATCCCTCATTAACAAGATGTTACTGGCATTCAATACCCACAAAAGCCTATGGTCAGCATGGTACTTTCAGTGGCTTTGCTTCTTCTCCACTCCCTAGTTTGTGCAGAGTCCTTGAACTCTCCTTGTCATAAACCCTTGTTTTGGCCCCACACAATTCCTTCAAAAAATGGTAGTACCAGGAATCTCAAATGGTAAAACAACAGCTGAAAAATGCTTTATGATCATTCCTTCTGTTCTATCAAGGAGGAGGGTGTTGTATCCTCGTGGGAAGATACCAGTACGGAGTATGAACAGAATCAGATGTCTGCCAGTTCAGTAGCACCATGTCAAAGTCTTGGATGAGGGCAGGTATGGAAGTTGCACTACACACCAGAGATCTACTGTTTAGGATGGCAACTTGTATGTGGTGCGGGAAATCAGTCAGTGAGGTGAGAAGAAGTAATTCATCTGAGAGTACTGGGAAGTTTGATCTTTGTTTGTGCTTAGCTACGGGGATTGTGGTAATATGATGTGTTTTAGGATCTGTGATCCTAGAGCATTTGGGTCTGTGGGTGTATTAGAGGTTCTGTACATGAAGGAATGCTCTGAAGCATAGGCATTTGGTCTTTGGAAGTAGCGTGGTCTGGATCAATGTAGGAGTAACTTTGTTCCAGGTTATGGTTCATGTTAGACCTGACATCATTGGCTTGAGTCTCTCCTCCATTTTTTCTGTTTGCCTCCACTGTTTTACGATGTTTTGCTGGATAATGCTTTGGGCGCCGTGCCACTGCTGATCAGTGCCACAGCGCAAGTGCTCCCGATGTTAAATTGATGTATCGATTGTATTCCATGTTTGGCTTATTTGGTTTACTGTCAGTCCCTAGTCTAGTGCACCAGGAGTGCCGGGGCTTGTAAATACAAAGGCCGCTCGTGGGCTTGCAGCACGTGTTGTGCCACCCACAAGTGCGGCCTCGTAAAAGAATGTCTACGGGTCGGTCATTGCGAGACCCACGTGCAGTCTGGTACTGTCACGCGGGCTGCGCAAGTATACCTACTTGCCAGTCCCTCAAACCTTCCCTTAACTTCATGTTAGTCACCCCTATGGTAGGCCCACGGGCAGGGTGCTGATCTAAGGACTTGCCTACCCCTTCTGCCAGTGTGCTATTTGCTGGGGGGAATCCTGCAGTGCTTCTTTATTTTTGCCAAGGAACCAGGAGAGAGGAACTGTGTGTGTACTCTCACGCTTGCTAAGAAAATCTCCAAGGACTGGAAGAGCGCCAGTCTCCTGCTGAAGTCCCAGGGCTAAAGGACTTCATCTGCTTAAAGTGCTATTTGCTGGAACCTGTGAATCCGGCACCTCTGAAAGAACCAGCAATCTCGACGCCGACGGACGTCGCCGAATCCAGCTCGACATAGTGAGTAACCGCTCCAGTGTCCCGCTTCCTCGACGCCGGCCGCCGGGCCCGATCGATGCCAGCAGCAACGCCAGTGAGTAGCGAGTTCGGCTCCAGCTCCAAGGGACCTCGTGTCTGCACCGCTGCTAATAGCATCTCCCTCGTGCCCTCTCGACGCCGTGAGCGCTGCTCACTCTTTGCAACCTCATCATTGACATCGACCACTACTGAGGCCTGATCGACACCGAAGACGCGACGCCGAATTGCTCGACGCCGCTGATCATCGTGTGCTTCATTTTCCAAGGTACTGTGTTGTTGGGGGTCCGTGTGACTCCGGGCTCGACGTAGCGCTCCTCGCGGTCGACGCCGAACCTTTGGATTAACTTTGCCTCGACGTCGTGTAGCTCCCGTGTGGGTTACATTGTTGCTAAGAACTGTGTTTCCAGGAGAAGAGTTGCTTTGATACGAAAAGACTTTGTGCTAAAGAAGAAACTACCTTTGAACTATTATTGTCCCTTCCAAGAGTATTTATTAAGATTGTGTATATTTTTGTCGTTATTTGGTCTTGTGCTAAGCCTTATATAAAAATACTTATTTTTATAATACTACCGCGTCGTGTCCATTTGTAGTGTATTCACCTTATTACTGTATGTGGTCATCAATGCTTAATGCACAGCCTCTGAGATAAGCCTGTCTGCTCTGCCAAGCTACCAAGGGGGTGAGCAGGGGTTATCAAAGGGTGTGATCCCCTTGCCCTGACTAGAAAAGGTGTGTCCCTATTTGTCAGAAGTGTATACCTCTGCCAACTAGAGACAGCCGGTTCTAACAGTTCAGAATAGCTTTTATTTTATGCTGACAATATGTGGTATGGTTCCATTTCCATGAAGAGTGTATGGGTGATAAGGGGGACATGAGCCACTGGTGAAAGGTAACCTAATTGGTTTCACAGTCAGTAGTGATAGTGGGCATGGAATGAGTTATATCCCTAGCCATGTAGAATGTTTTAGGACCATCAGGGTATCCAACAATGCTGTGAAGATACTGAAATGAATGTACAAGAATTGGATTACAAACATTTGATTTTTATACTCATGAAGACCAGTGTAAGACTTTGTTATTGATTAAGCTTCTAGGTTGGTCATCAGGACTTGATGCATGTGGCATGACGGTAGTTTGGATATAGTATATCTGATGTGTGTTACATGCATCTGGGAGTTTATTACAGTGTAAAGCTCAATTTGATTTAGAGATGATGGCTATAATAAGAACACATGAAAAATGTTTAGGCTATCAATCTTGAGAAGCAGATTCAGTATGTTCAGATGCAGCATTCAGCCCTGAGATATCACTCATTTCAGAGAGTAAATGGATTAGTAAAATGCAACATTAGTTGTAGAAGTTGTACAAAAATATAACCTCACATTTTGTTGAAAACCCACCAGTGATAAAGCATCACCAAGAGTGTCGAAAACTGAAAATCATGTTTACAAAATTACACTTCAAAGTAAGCACGACTGTAGTGTGCAGTTTGTGAGTATAATAACATTTAGATGCACAGTCGCATTTTGAGTCTAAATTATCCTTGCTGCAACATCATCTGAAGTGCGGAAACAATTTTAGATGCACAAATCACAGCTAGCACGCAAAAAAACCTTTTAGGATCAAGAATGATAATGTGGCTAAAATCTTCCTGGTGCAACATCAAGAGAAGTGTGAAAACCCTTGGAGGAGCAAAAATCACTTTTAGGTTGTTCATACTGGCCTGCGTACCAGAACGAAAGAATTAAAGACTACAGCCCTGGATAGCTCCCTGTTACAAAAGGCAACGGAGGGGAGGTTCTTACTTCTCTGTAAAGGCAGCCTGTATATGGAATCAAGGGTCTCAACAGATGAGGGCTATCCCGTGTGAAGTAAAATTTAAAAAGGAGTTGAAAGCTCTTCTATTCAGACCGTATGATAGCAAGAGATCAGTGGCCCAAGCCTCCTTTCCAATTTGAGTCACCTAAACAATGCCAGGAAACTCTTTCTCAATAGCCATACGCTATAGAAATACTCATCATTCATTCAATCATTCATTCATAGGTAGGCACAAAACCAAACTTAGTTGTGAAATCACATTCTAGGTGCAAAATTACCCTCGGAATAACACCAGCTTGTGTGTGGCAAATCTCTGGAGCACAAATCAGATTTACGTACCAAATCATATTTAGGAGCAAATGGTGGTTTCAGGTGCAAAATGACTTATATGTAAAATCACCATTCCTGCATAGAACACAGGATTGTAGTATCATATTTAAGAGCAACATCACATTTAGATGAAAAACACCCTTAGAGCAACATCATCAGCACCATGGAAACATTTATAAAAGCACAAATCACGTTTAGGAGGGAACCAGATGAGAAGCAGAATTTAGGCTCCACCCTTTCTTTGTTACAATTGCAATTATATACTAATAGCTGACACTTTATTCACTGTGTGTCTTAACCTCCTTAACATGTGTAAAACATGTAAATGTATTAATGAAATGTAATCATTGTAGGGATTACAGAGTTATATATGAGTACATTAATGTACAGTTGAATCATGTAATCATGTTCTCTTTTATAAATATTTTGCAGTTATTCTTAAAGCTATACTCATGTATTTATGAACATGTATTCATAGTTCATATTAGCTGCTAAATTAACTGAGCCTGACGACCGGCCTCAAGTGAGATGTAATTAGTCTTCACAGTATATTTGTTTCACTTCTTTTTTGCAGGTGCATTATCATGCTTCTCACTAGTTAGGAAAAGGCATATTGTTTGTATTAGACTGTTGATAGTGAGGCTTGATGAGAGGAACTTGGCAGCAAACATGGAGAACTAATGGTGAAAAGAGACCGTCTGTTCATCATGCAGCAGGACGACGGGATGTTCAAGGTTGTGGTTAATAGTCCTAGTTTCGATGCAATAGGAAACTTAAGGAAGGTTGCAGATGCTCCTCTGAAGTAACAATTTGGTTGGTTCCAGGTGATGTGAAAGGATATAAAAATGTTTCTGAATCTCCAGTTATTATAATTGGTGTACCCACAGTTAGAAAGGTAGACACCCTGTTGACTTGAAGAGGGACGGAGCTCTCTGCTTACCTTTTTCCTGTAAGTGTGACTCTTTAGACTAGACAATTATATTCTTTCCAAGACTTCTACAGAAGTCTATATCATACTAACACCTTCTAAGCTCCCTAAATAGAAATAATGGATAGATGGCCCTTTAGCTGATCAAAGTTTTGAATAGACGAGGGAAGTTACTTTATGGAGCACCTACTTACCTTAATTTTTTCTTTATTGTTGTGGCTGTCGGTATTCTGTATCTCAGTTTATTACGAATCACTCTACTGAATATTTCAGCTTATCATTGCTGTATCACTTGAACCTATTTTTATTCTGCTTATGTTCTGGATTGAGTAGTATCTTAACAATAAAATCCACGTAACCATATTTGGTGATTCCTGGTACTTATTGTGAAGTCACATTGACTTCACATGCCTGAAATTTATTGGTGATGCCTTCTCCCTCCCAGCACTTCAAGTCAACAAACAACGGTCTATATGACCAATGGGACAAATCTTTAACAACCTCACTCAAATATTGTAGTGTAAGTACCAGCGTGATGTCAGACGGTTGCGCATCGGATGGTTGTTTATTGAAGCAAAGGGAGTTAGAAAACCCCTGTAGGAACTCTAGATGTGCTCAAACTCTGCCCTAGGCCCTTAAAGCCAATGTCTCATTTCAGAGGAGCAGCGGAGTTCCAGCGGTTCGGAAAAGAGTTCAAACAGCGGAGAAGTGAGTGTTAATAGGGTTGTGCATCACAATTGTGTATGTCAAGCTTGCTGTATTTTGTTAAGATTGTGTGATGCAATGATCTTTTAGTTGTTGCATAGATATGAATCTGCTTAATGCAGTGTAGTTGATAGATAGATAGATAGATAGATAGATAGATAGATAGATAGATAGATAGATAGATAGATAGATAGATAGATAGATAGATAGATAGATAGATAGATAGATAGATAGATAGATAGATAGATCATTGTTTTTGCACAATTATTTAAAATCATTGTAATCATGCTAGGTTAAGATCGGTATAAAGTGCATTATTTCCAGAGTTATAAAAAGATATCTAACAGTTGAAGTTTTTATTGGGCTGGTCATAGCCACAGATTCTGGGATAAGTGAGAATACATTGTGTTGTAATTTGTCTACTAGGTTTTATGGTGTCAGTTGTGAGGTAACATTGGCTGCACAGCTGAGATAGGAACATATAACTTTTTGTGAGGAGTAAATTGTGATTAGTGCAGTGGATCCTGTGGCGCAAGGGAGATACTTCATGTTGGACTTGGCCCTTTTGGCAGGTTCACACCGAAACTTTTTGCTTTTGCCTAGCCTGTTTCTGTAAGCTGGTGTTGGTGATTTTAGGCCTCTGCGGACTTTTTCACTGTGGTCCAGTGTAAAGTGCGTGCGCTCTCTGTGTATGTGTGGTGAGAGTGGCCTGCCCTCCCATAGGAATGCATGGGGAAATGTGTGTCCATAGTAATTCCTGATGTGTGGGGAGTGCAGGGTCGAGTTTGGTATGTGCGAACTCGTGAGATTGAATGCTGTGTGATGATGTGTGCGTCTTTAATGTGTCTAGTGTGGAAGTGTCACTTCTAGAAGTTGGTGTGTCTGTGCAGTGAATGTGCTGGCTTGTGATTGGCTGGAGCTGGCTGGTATGCCTGGCTCCTGGAGGCAGGATGGGTCTGCCCCGGTGGTGAATGGGGAGATCTGCATGTTGATGGCTGGGAGGGGCTGCGTCTGGGACCTGAATTGGGCTGGGCTTTCCCTCCACAATGCTGGCTCCGCCACTGTGGTGCGACTGATGACCCTAGCTTGACTAGTGAATGGGAAGAGTGGCTGAGCACAACAGAGTGCTTCAGAAACAGCTGCAACTGATTTTTCCCTTCACCCTGAAGCCTAAACAAAGGATTAATGTGTATAAAAGAAGGGGTTGTGACCCCAGTGAAGGGTGGTGCTTGTGCTTACTTTGGAAGGGCACTCCGCCAGCAGGAACCGCCGCGGGACCCAGCTGCTGCTTCCTAGGGGTCCCTGCGTGCTGGCCTGCCTGGCTGCCCTTTGCTGGAGTCTCCTCAGCCCTGAGGACTCTTGTTTTTGCCTGCTGGAGGACTTCCTCGGGGGCCTCGTGCTTTGTTCCCAAGAGGGTGCTCTTTGGTTGTTCCTGAGAAGGACTTTTGCTTGGAGGGTTGTGGGCGCCTGGAGGGAGCCTACCCCTCGTATTGCTGCCTGTAGGATTGTTTACCTGAGCGGATCGCCAGTTGCAGAGGGAGCCTACCCCTCGTTTTACCCCGCTGGGTATCACCAGTTGCAGAGGGAGCCTACCCCTCGTTTTGCCCCGCTGGATCCTAAGGAAGAGAATCACCGCCGCGACCCGGTGTGGAGCCCGAGACAGGAAGTCAGGCAGCCCTCCTCGAGACAGAGGCGAGGCCTGACCGGAAGCAGGAAGGTAGTGCGGCTGGAGCTTCACAGGAGGCGTGCTGCAGTAGCTGGCGGGGCTCCTGTGCCGAGAAGAGAGCCCCGCATGCAGCCCGAGTCCTCTGCCTTCTTGTGAGGTACCCCGCATCAAGGGAGAAACCACCGGTGAGTCTGCCGTTGTGTTCCTTTGAGAGGGGGGGCATTGGCGTACTTAGAGCCTGCGGGCTCCAACGCTGATTAGAGGTCACAGATGTTTGGTTGTAGAGCCGATGCGTGGCTCCGACGTAAGGGCATCGAGGTGCCCAGGCCCCTTTTCGTCCAGGTGCCTCGCTCGCAGAGAGCAGCTGCATCCAGGGGGGTATTTGTTTTAAAGCCTAGAAGGCTCCAAGGGTGCCTTGATATTTCAAGCCCAAGAGGCGCCGACGATTTTGGGGGCATAGGGTTATTTCGAATCCCCCGAGTGGGACTCAAACGAAGGGGGCAGTTGTTGAGAACCCACGAGAGGCTCCTAGGCATTTCGTTATTTCGAGAGCATTTCTCGAGTCCACGAGGCTCCACCTGATTTGGGGGCATTTTGCATCTTGAGCCCACGAGGCTCCCACGTTGGTCTTGGGCATTCTGGTTTGTGGAGAGCCCAGAGAAGGGCTAGGGAGCACACTGGTGCCCAGGCTCAGTTCCCCCAGCTGCCCAGCACTTAGTGGGCAGCTGCTACGTTTAGGCCCCATGCGAATCTTCCTTGGCTGCCTGCGCAGCCTACCCTAACATTGTGGACAACAGTCGTTTCAGCCCCTGAGAGGCCAGTTGGCCTGGGGGACAGTTCCATGTGTTGTGCCCTTGCGTGGGGTACCTGCTTTTGCCCTGTGATTTTTACACAATTGTGATTACCTGCCTAATGCAATTTCTGCATCATGTGTAATGCCTTTTTAACCTATACCCCTAAATGTATTTTTATGCTTAGGTGGTTGTTTTTCCTAGTATAGTTATGCTACTGAGTTCATGGTTCCCTGCGTGATATTTGCCTAAGATGTTTAGGATTGCGTAGGTGGTACTTGCCTGTTACCAGTGATTACTGGTTGTGTGTTACATGTGCTATTTGGTGCTACAGTTATGATATGTTCTAAGTGCTAGTTCTACCAAGTGCTTTTTCCCGACAGTGGTCCATGTGGCCCTGTCCCATGTATATAATCCCCTGTAAATTCTGCCCGTGCCTATGGCACATTGTAAAGTGTGTGTTTATTATCTAATGTGTTTGGTATAATACAAAGGCTATTTTTTTATATAACCTTGTGTGGAGTTTCCTTTGTGGTGGACCTTGGGTGTTGTTGCTGGTTGCGCGTGCAAACGCTTTACACATTGCCTCCAGGATAAGCCTGTCTGCTCGTGCCAAGCTACCAAGGGGGTGAGCAGGGGTTATCTTGGCGTGTGACTCCCTTGCCCTGGCAGTTTCTGCCTGTCTTTGGTGCAAGCCTTAGCCAACCAGAAATCCCATTTCTAACATTGGTGATCAGCGGTGGGGATAGGACTTGCGTTTGCGCTGTACCGCAGCAGCAACTGGCTGCACCACAAAACTCTGCATTTGTAGATAATCACATGTTGGTGATTATTGTTTTTTGAAGTTCCATTATTTCTTCTCCTAAGAGTATCATTTTTAGATTGTGTAATCTTGCTTCAGCTCAGACTGTTAGGTCCCCTGTGTTGCACGTGTCCCTGAGCGTCCTGCCAAGATGGGGTCTGCTTTCAATTTCTGTGGTCTGTTTAGATACAGTGTGGATGAGTTGGTAGAGTTTTGTGAAGAAAGAGACATATTAGTGAATGAGTCAGACACCCCGTCCAAACTAAGGGACAACCTGATCCTGTGGCAGAAGGATGAATGGGAACGTGAGCGCACTGAGGAAGACAGGGCCCGGGTCACACGCCATGAGGGTGGTGGGTCTGGAAGAGCCCTGAAGAGTCTGAAGAAGAGGAAGAAGATGACAGTGCAAGGGCACCAGCAGATAGTGCAGACCCCATAGATAAGGAGTCCCTTGCTGGGTCCAGTGTCAGGTGTCAGTGCCCCTGTCCCCAGAGGAGTGGGTAGATAGGAGGGAAGAGAGGGAGCACCAGCTGGCTTTGGAGAAGCTCAGGTTAGAGCATGCCAAGGAGATAGCGCAGCTGGGTGTGCAGGAGAGGATGGCGGAGGCTGAGAGGGCCTTTGCCAGGGAGAAATTAGCTCTGGAGGGTAGATTATCCCCTGAGTGAAGTTATAGTTTTCTGGATTCCCCAGGGAGGGTTGAGTCCAGTGGTGGCAGCTATATAGAGTTCAGTGCAGGAAGTCCCATTCCCAGTCCCCAAAGAATGGTACCTTGTTCCCGAGAGGACAAGCACAGGTTGAAGTTCAGGGGCAATAGGAAACTGCCTCACCAGGATTGGGGGGATTTTGCAAATGATTGTTGTGATGCACTGCTCGTATGGTTAGAGGTTCACGAGGAACCTGATTTTGATGGCCTGCTCAACCTGGTTATCAGAGAGCACCTGCTCAATTGTTGTGTGCCAGAGTTGCGCTGACACCTGTCGAGGTGTGACTACGTTTGTCCTTGGGACATTGCAAAGGAAGCAGACCGCTGGGAATGTGCCAGAGGTTCTGAAGAGTCATTGGTGAGTGATCCCAAAAGTAGTGGTTCAGGTATCTTCCAGCCCAGAGTGGTGGAAGGTGTTCAGAGTAGCCCAGCTAGGTCCCAGCGTAGCGAGAGGGGTGTAGGGGCTCACGTCTTGTCTCAGTGGAGTTGAAGTGAGTGTGGGATTGAGTGTTCCCAGGTGCCCGAAACCCAGTCTCAGAACCTGGATGGTTTCTTAAGGGAACACCAGGTTGGGGACCTAAGCTGTCCTGTTAGTCCATTTGAGGAGGATCTCCTAGTGTCTTGAGAACCTGGAGTGTCTGTAAATAGTGCTCCAGTGGTTCTAGTGTCCGGCAGTGCCACTCCAGTTAGGAGCGGTACAGAAGTCCGAAGTGAGGAGTGAAGGGGGATGTGTTCCCCAGTAGAAGAACCAGTAGGTCAGGGACTAGCCAGTTGGGCTACGTTCCCTTGGAGTGACCATGGTGCCACCACTTCTGTTCTGGGGGATCTTCACGCACTGTCATGTGGACAGGGGACGGGAGATCTGCGCAGGACAGATGGTCACACAACATATGGGTCATGTGTTAGCCTCAGGGGGATGGTGTGTAAGTCCCCAGAAGTCCTGGAGTGCCAGGCAATTATTCCACCAAAGGTTTTAGACCAGCGGTTGGGAGGCCAGGTTCAGGATCCGCCTGAACTGAAGAGTAGGATGTCTGTAACCAGCGTCCTGACTGGTTCATCTTCCAGGGGCACCACTCCAGTTGGGAGGGTGCAGAACTCTGGAAGGGGGTACAGAGGGTGGGAGAGCCCGCCTCTGACCCCGGTGCAACCTGAGGGGTTAAACCCTAGGTTGGGAGAGTGGTGTTCTAAGGGTACCCCTCGCAGAAGGAGGAGGAGGAACCCAAGAAGGAGAGGTAGAGGGAGGAGAGCCTCCCCTGTGACTCCTGGTCCGCCTGAGGTTGTAGACCCTAGGCTGGAGAACCAGTGGCAGTCTAACCCTGTCCTACAGACAGGAAGAGTGGAGAATGGCTACTATGTACCAGATGTTACTACCCCCCACTCTGTGAATAGGCAAGGGTCAGTGGCACCTGGGTGGCCCAGGGCCTGGTCCTGGCCGCGGACAGCTTGGGAGTACCAGTGGGGTAGGCCAGTTGTTCCAGACAGTGTTTTTAGAAGGAATCCCATGGGTTCACCGTGGCGTAGAACAGGAGGGTGTCCCGGCAGTGGCAGGCCCGCTTCCATGTTCTATCGCCCAAAGCAAGGAAGCCCATCACGTTGGTGATTGGTCTACCCTGCATTTTGGCTGGAAGGGGGTTGTGTTGACTTGGCCCTTTTGGCAGGTTCACCCCGAAACTTTTTGCTTTTGCCTAGCCTGTTTCTGTAACCTGGTATTGGTGATTTTAGACCTCTGCACCCTTTTTCACTGTGGTCCAGTGTGAAGTGCGTGCGCTCTCTGTGTATGTGTGGTGAGAGTGGCCTGCCCTCCCATAGCAAAATGCATGGGGAAATGTGTGTCCATAGTAGTTCCTGATGGGTGGGGAGTGCAGGGTCTTTTTTGGTATGTGCGAACTCGTGAGATTGAATGCTGCGCAATGATGTGTGCGGCTTTAATGTGTCTAGTGTGGAAGTGTCACTTCTAGAAGTTGATGTGTCTGTGCAGTGAATGTGCTGGCTTGTGATTGGCTGGAGCTGGCCGGTGTGCCTGGCTCCTGGAGTCAGGATGGGTCTGCCCCGGTGGTGAATGGGGAGATCTCCATGTTGATGGCAGAGAGGGGCTGCGCCTGGGACCTGAATAGGGCTGGGCTTTTCCTCCACAATGCTGGCTCCGCCCCCTGTGGTGCGACTGATGACCCTAGCCTGACTAGTGAATGGGAAGATTGGCTGGGCACAACAGAGTGCTCAAGAACCAACTTCAACTGTTTTTTTCCCTTCACCCTGAAGCCTAAACAAAGGATTAATGTGTATACAAGAAGGGGCTGTGACCCCAGTGTATGATAGTGCTTATGCTTACTTTGGAAAGGCACTCCGCCAGCAGGAATCACCACGGATCCCAGCAGCTGCTTCCTGGGGGTCCCTGCATGCTGGCCTGCCTGGCTGCTCTTTGCTGGGGTCTCCCCATCCCTAAGGACTCTTGTTTTTGCCTACTGGAGGATTTCCTCTGGGGCCTCGCGCTTTGTTCCCAAGAGGGTGCTCTTTGGTTGTTCCTGAGAAGGATTTTTGCTGGAGGGTTGTGGGCACCTGGAGGGTGCCTACCCATCGTCTTTCCACCTGTAGGATTGTTTACCTGAGCGGGTGCCCACCCCGCTGGGTATCGCCAGTTGCAGAAGAAGTCTACCCCTCATTTTAACCCCGCTGGGTATCACCAGTTGCAGAGAGAGCCTACCCCTCGTTTTGCCCCCTGGACCCTAAGGAAGAGAATCACCGCCGCGACCCGGTGTGGAGCCCGAGACCAGATCTCAGGCAGCCCTCCTCGAGACAGAGGCGGGGCCTGACCGGAGGCAGGAATGTTGCGCAGCCGGAGCTACACAGGAGGCGTGCTGCAGTTGCTGGCGGGGCTCCCGTGCCGAGAGGAGAGCCCCGCGTGCAGCCAGTGTCCATTGCCTTCTTGTGAGGAGCCCCGCATCAAGGGAGAAACCGCTGGTGAGTCTGCTGTTGTGTTCCTTTGAGAAGAGGGGGGCATTTGCGTATTTAGAGCCTGCGGGCTCCAATGCTGATTAAAGGGCACAGCTGTTTGGTTGTAGAGCTGGTGCGTGGCTCCGACGTAAGGGCATCGAGGTGCCCAGGTCCCATTTCGTCCAGTTGCCCCGCTCGCAGAGGGCAGCTGCATCCAGGGGGGGATAATAGTTTTAAAGCCTAAAAGGCTCCAAGGGTGCCTTGATATTTCACGCCCACGAGGCGCCGACTATTTTGGGGGCATTTGGTTATTTCGAGTACCCCGAGTGGGACTCCAACGAAGGGGGCAGTTGTTGAGAGCCCACGAGAGGCTCCTAGGCATTTGGTTATTTCGAGTCGCCCGAGAGGGACTCCAACGATTTCGGGAGCATTTCTCGAGCCCACGAGACTCCACCTGATTTGGTGGCATTTTGCATCTTGAGCCCACGAGGCTCCCACGTTGGGCTTGGGCATTGTGGTTTATTGAGAGCCCCAGAGAAGGGCTAGGGAGCACACTGGTGCCCAGGCTCAGTTCCCCCAGCTGCCCAGCACTTAGTGGGCAACCTCAACGTTAAGGCCCCTGGCGAATCTTCCTTGGCTGTCTGCGCAGCCTGCCCTAACATTGTGGACAATGGGCGTTGCAGCCCCTGAGAGGCCAGTTGGCATGGGAGACAGTTCCATGTGTTGTGCCCTTGCATGGGGTACCTGCTTTTGCCCTGTGATTTTTACGCAATTGTGATTACCTGCCTAATGCGATTTCTGCATCATGTGTAATGCCTTTTTATCCTATACCTCTAAATGTATTTTTATGCTTAGGTGGTTGTTTTTCCTAGTATAGTTATGCTAGTGAGTTCATGGTTCCCTGCGTGATATTTGCCTAAGATGTTTAGGATTGTGTAGGTGGTACTTGCCTGTTACCAGTGATTACTGGTTGTGTGCTACATGTGCTATTTGGTGCTACAGTTATGATATGTTATGTTATGTTATGTTAAAATAAACTTATATAGCGCACGGCTACTCTAAAAGAGTGTCCTGGCGCTTTCCACAGGCGGCTCCGTGTGTAATAACATAACAAGAAAAAGCTAATACAGACAAGAAAGAAAAAACCCAGCAAGGAGAACAGTTAAACATTAAAAAGCCACGTCTTCAGGCTCTTCCTGAATTGAAGCAGATTGGAGGTACTGCGTAGCGCCAGTGGCAGAGAATTCCACAACTGGGGCGCCTTAAAGCTGAAGGAGCGGCCCCCAGTCCGTGCCTTCCGCACACGTGGAACCACGGCAGTAAAAAGAGATTCTGACCGCAGTGAGCGGGCTGGGCGATAGAAGGCCAATCTACGCCGTAGATACCCAGCCCCTGAGCCAAACAGGGCTTTATGCATCAACGTAAGGGATTTGAACATAATCCGCTTACGGATAGGCAGCCAATGAAGCTTTTGCAGCAACCCAGAGGCTCGTGACCGCCTATGCAAGCCAAAGATGGCACGGGCAGCAGAGTTTTGTGCCACCTGAAGGCGTTGGACCAGGTAATCCGGGAGGCCGAGAAAGAGGGCATTGGCATAGTCGAGCCGGGACCCGATAAGCGCCTGCACTGTAATCCGCCTATGCTCCGCAGAAAGCAGTGGAAGAAACTTGCGGAGCATCTTCAGAATGCCAAAGCAGGTTCCGGCCAGAACCAGGATGTGTGCTCTCAGTGACAACTTATTATCAAGTTTGACGCCAAGATTTTTAGCAACCGTAGATGACTGTACTGGAGGGCTCATTTCAGATGGCCACCATTGCCGCCACTCAGGGTCGGTGACACAGCCGAAGAATAGGACCTCCGACTTTCTGGAGTTGGCCTTCAGGTTGTTGTGCTGGAACCAGTCGAATACCCTGCCCAGACAACCCCGAATACTCTCTCCATCAAATGGTTGATCTTTACCACAGGTGAAGAGGAGTTGCGTGTCGTCGGCGTAGGACACGATCTGGGCCCCGTAAGCCTCCACCGCCGCCGCCAGGGGGGACATAAAGATGTTGAAAAGCGATGGGCTCAACACAGAACCCTGTGGAACCCCAACCCCCAAAGGCGGCATCTCGGCGGAGCTCTGGGAGACCCAGATCGTCTGGCGGCGGCCTTCAAGGAAGGATGTGAACCATTTGAGCACCGTCCCCCTAATGCCGATGTCATGGCGCCTGGCGAGGAGCGCCGCGTGGGGGACGGTATCAAAGGCCGCCGACAGGTCCAACATGACTAACATGGCCTTGCCACCAACATCCAAGGTCTCCCTGATGATCTCGGAGACCTCCAGCAATGCCGTTTCCGTGCTGAAGTTGGGACGGAAACCGGATTGGGAAGGATGGAGCAGATGGTTGGTCTCAAGGAAGCTCGACAAGATGCCATGAACATGTTTCTCGGTAATCTTGGCCAGAGCCGGGAGAAGTGAAATTGGCCTATAATTGGCCAAGACCTCGGCATCAAGGCCCGGCTTTTTCAAAAGGGGGATCACCATCGCCCTCTTCCAGGTGCTAGGCACCCTTCCCTCCCTCAAGGAGGCATTGAGGATGGGGTTAACCAGGGGATTCACCACCGCCGCCATCCCGGCCAAAAATTTGGCTGGGCATGGGTCGAGTGGCGAACCAGATTTAAGGCTGGTAAGCAGCGCCCGCGACGCCTCGCAAGTGACAGCTGGAAAATCTGTCAACACTGCGGCAGGCATGGGCGATAGCTCACGTTCCGCTCCGGGGCCACATCCACCATCCTCAGCGCTCTCCGAGAAGGAGGCCTGAATCGCCTTGATTTTATTGGTGAAAAATCTGGCGAGATTACACGCCCACGCCTCCGATGGCACTGGTGCGGCTGAGTAGGAACTGGGGGTCGTGAACTCCTTCACCACCGTGAAGATCTCCTTGCAGGAGTTCGCCGCCGCCTCAATCCTCTTAGCAAGGTATTCTTTTTTGGCATCTAAGATGTCCCGATGATAGGCCTTTATAGCCGCCCTGTAGGCGAGTTTGGCCACCTCATTATACTGAAGGCGCCAGGCCCGCTCAGCAACCTTGCATTGGCTGCGGGCCACCCGCAGCGCCTCAGTGAACCACGGCGCAGATTGCCGTGCAGCCGCGGACCGAGGGGCTGCCAGTGGGGCAAGTTCGTCCAGCCTTTCAGTCAGCCACGACTGCAGAGCCTCCGTGTCTCTTTCCAGATCACCCGAGAGATAACAGGGATGTTCCGCGAACGCCTGCTCTAACATATCAGGTGTCACTCTATGGAGCGCTCTCGAGGCCGATCTAGGTAGCATGGGGGCGATGTTATCCGGCCGCCCATGTTCTAAGTGCTAATTCTACCAAGTGCTTATTCCCGACAGTGGTCCATGTGGCCCTGTCCCATGTATATAATCCCCTGTAAATTCTACCCATGCCTATGGCACATTGTAAAGTGTGTGTTTATTATCTAATTTGTTTGGTATAATACATTGGCAATTTTTTGATATAACCTTGTGTGGAGTTTCCTTTGTGGTGAGCCTTGGGTGTTGTTGCTGGGTGCGCGCGCAAACGCTTTACAAATTGCCTCCGGGATAAGCCTGTCTGCTCGTGCCAAGCTACCATGGGGGTGAGCAGGGGTTATCTTGGCGTGTGACTCCCTTTCCCTGACTAGAGTGGTGGTTTCTGTCTGGCTTTGGTGCAAGCCTTAGCCAACCAGAAATCCCATTTCTGACACTTCATTAATCAGGTTGACACCCCTCGGGTTCAGGTTTCACTCGAGTGTGTGTCTGAGTACATCAGAAAGTATCACTCCGGACCATTTCTTGTGTGATTGAAAACTTTGAATTCTTTAGAGGAGCAGTCAAAAATGTATTTGTTCAAATTGCTTAGTGTGTGTTTATTATACTTGCTTAGTGTTGAGAAGAGGTAGTGCTTGAAAAAATTGAAAAGGAGGGTTAACTACTGAAAGGAGTGAGAAGTACACCAAATGGAGTTGTGCTGGGTTTGGACAGTTTTCATTAGTGCCACGCTGCTATTGGTTGATTATGTCATAGAGACACTTATTTTGATAGGACGGAATGAGAGGTACTGGGTAAAAGTTGTCTGTTAGTGCCAAATGAGAGCTGTGCCTTAAAAAGATTATTTTGTGTTTTGAAACAGAAAATCAGTTTATGATTGCTGATATTATTGCTCAAAAAATTAAATGTTTCAGAACTATCTGAGATTTGATATGGGGAGATGTGGGAGTTCTGGTACGAGAGGGAGAAGAGGCGTGAACAGAAGGCATGGCAGGTCATTCTATGGCCATGAATGTGGTGCTCCACACATGCATTGGCTGAGTCAGTAGCATAAGTTCACTGAAAATGTAGCTGATTTGAGGCACCTTATGCCTGAGAATGTGCATCTCATGTTAAGGCTTGTATATCTTCTTTACCCCAGTTGCTGATCCATCCCTTAATTAGCGCCGAGACGCCCACGGGTATTCGCCGCGCTCTACAAATGTCAATAAATAAATAAATAAATAAATAAGGAAAAAGAGAGGTATCAGGGTAAAGTCAGGAAGGCAGTTCACAGTTGTGTTGGAACTAAGTGGGATGCGAAACAACAAAAATAGCAAACTGAAATATTCAAGGGAACTAAGATATACCCTGTATTGAACAGTGATAAACCTCAGAAGGAGAAGAAGAAGAAGAATAAAGAAAAAAGGCCATAAAATGGACAGTACAGAAAGCTCAAGAGAAGATAGTAATAGTGATTGTAGTGACTTTCCAAATGTTTTATTAGCAACCTGCCCGCCTTATAACGTGACCCAATCTGAAGGGATTAGTGGCGCTGTTACTGATGGAGACTCTGTGAGAGCTACCACCCCAGTGAATACAAGTCAGAACCCTATGTAGGAACATTTGGGGATTCATGTCCCTGTTAACTTTTCTGTTTCTAATGCCCCTGGTGCAATAACTGTTCTGGTTACTTTTGTCCATGCAGTTTCCTTATATAAACCTGAGTCATCTGGGACCACAACGTAGGCTTTGATGTTTCCAATTTGAATAATATGTCAACTACTGTAACTGTTGCCATGGATGTGGAGGAATGAGAAGAATCCCCTTGTTCCCAAATAAGGTGACTTCACCACATGTCACTCCTGTCTCATCAGCAATTAATAAGATATGGCTCACCTCTGTAAGGGAACCTATTCAGAGGTCACAATATTCCCACTCGTCTATATTGAATTCTCCTAAGTGTATTTCAAGCAGTAGTCTACATGAAGGTATAACGACAAATACCTCTTGTGTCCAAAATGGTGTTAATTCATGAGAGTTGAATGATTTGATTAGGTTTTTCAGTGTGTCTCTGCGAGAATATGAGGGTTCATAACTGAGCAGGGAACTACAGTCACCGGTAGGGAGACTACAGTGGATGTGGGGAAATTAAAATTAGAACTGAATAAGATGATATTAGGAAATCTTGATTTTTTTCTATCAAGAAAATAATATTATATACATGTGCAAGGATACTAGGCATGCAGGACAAGCTCATATTAAGCTGTCTGAGTTCGCTCGAGTGTATGATGTAGAATTAGGTAGAACTAAGTCTTTACAAAAGGTATTGCATATGTTTTGACAAAAGTGATATAACTAGTATGAGGACATCAGGGATAAAAATGAATTAGAGAATTAATGGAGTTCATTGGTAGCATCCAGAAATGGAGTGGATTGAAGGTGGTATCTGTCATAGAGTTCAAGTGGAAGCCACCTCCCTCTTAGATAGATGGAGAAGGGTTTTCAAATTCCTAGCTGAGAGATGTGCACAGAGGAGGTTACATTCATGTACCATGGAGAAAGAGGTCATCTTGCCACATTTATTAAGGATTTCCGTAAATTGAGAAACTAGTGTTGTGGCATACCCAGGTTGATCAATTTGTAAAGATTTCTTAGGTTCCGTGAGCAGATTGGAATACCCTTTTCGACACTACAGTACCAAGTGACGTATTGGCTATACAGTGGCCAGAGAAAGAGCCTCAGGGAAATCCAATCGCTCACGCCCCATGACCATTAGTGATGAGAAAGTATCAACAGGTGATTATCTTTTTAAAAGGGAAAGTGCGGACGAAAGACATTGATTGGGTTAAGATCAACAGAACAACTCAGGTGCCTAAAGAGGTTGTGCATGTTTTTTAACCCCTTTGTTGCTGCTGTCGGCCAACGGCTGTCGCGAGGACTACTTTGGTAGTGCTGCACACGTCCGTTGGCCAACACTGCCCCGCCCACACAATAAAACCCCTGCACTGCTAGCGAATTTAGCGCCGCGGTAAAGGGGTTAAAGGAGATTGCTGTAAGTCTTTAATCAGCATAGTGGGGTAGAAATGCCCAAAGCCAAATATATGGGAAATGCTGTGTCTTGGTTTGTGACAGGATTTAAGCCTGTGATTAGTTTTTCAGCAGCATTTAATTTTTGGAAAAATAAGTCAATTGATGTTATGACAGTATCATAGTGATGAAATGGACATGAAATAGAAGTTATTAAAGGAAAACGTCGTACTGGGTCAGATAAAAGCAACGCAGAGGGGAAGTCAGAATCAACCGTATATAGGGAATGTTGGTGCTATGCAAGGTGATGTGCATCCACAGGGAGCTCCTGTGATGCAGAGTGGAAATGGTTACTCGCTCTACAGAGGTCCTGGTGTCCCAATTGACTCGAGTACTGGGATTGATGTGGCAACATTGAAGAAATCAAATTCATGTTATTATTGTAAGAAATTAGGGCACTGGACGCAGGAGTGCCATCTTAACCACAATGGGGGATTGAGCAAAAATCATGTCCGAAATTCAGGATTTGTGCAGACCCAGATTGGCAAACCCATACACCCACACAATGTGTTGAAGCCAAGGATGCAAGGTCCTAATATACCATAAGTGTCAGTGATTCAAGTTCCTCACGCCCGATGCCTCACCAAAATGGGAATGGTCCTCGATTTAATCCCAACAAGGTCCCAAATTTTAACCAGGGTTCCTTCTAAGCACGAACTCTCGCAAATTTACCGAAAATCTGCAAATTCGCACGCAGCAGATTTTTTTTTCTTGGTGATATAATTTTGCGGCGTGCGGTGTTCACTTACCGTCATTCAGCGTTTGCCGAGTTGTTTTTCTCGATATTTTGCGAGTACAGCGCCATTTTGGATCTTGCTGCGGGATCCCGCGGGAGTTTGGCGACCGCGATTACGTAATCGCGGCTTGCCACCTTGCACAGCACGCATCGCGAGAGTTCGCAATTGCGAACACGTAGATGCGGTGAGCAGCAACAATCTCGCACTCGCGAAATTACAAAATTTGAAATTCTGCACAAGAAATCCACCAGCAAGCAGCATAAACCTTCTGAAAATGATGATTTTTATCAGAATAACTCCTCAGGTTGACATTTGCCTGCACTTTTTTTTGCAAGGAGTCCATTTTTGGGGGGGGGGGGGGGGGGGTGGGAGGAAGAAAGTGCCCCACAGTCTCCAACTTCCTGTTCCTGTCCACTTTTTGTGGATGCTGCTGGATATTTGGATTTGAGGCCTTTTTGACTTTCTTTGGATCACTTTTGGATTAGAAATTTCACAAGTAAGTTTGTTTGGGGCATTACAGTTGCTGCAACTACAATTTTAGAATTTTTGATTTTTGGGCTGTTGTTGGGGCCTTTTGACCAGGGGTAGTGAGTGGTGCATGGGCCTAGTCTTTCTTTGGGGTGTCTTGAATTTAAACATCATGGAGGGCATGGATGGCATGGGATTGTGCTGATTTTTCTGTGTTTTTTGATTTTTTGGGCTGTTGTTGTGGCCTTTTGACCAGGGGTAGTGAGTGGTGCATGGGCCTAGTCTTTCTGTGGGGTGTCTTGAATTTAAACATCATGGAGGGCATGGATGGCATGGGATTGTGCTGATTTTTCTGTGTTTTTTTATTTTTTGGGGTGTTCATGGGGACAGGCCATGTGGGTGGGGGCCATTTTGAGTGCTGGTACAGGCAGGCCCTGGCCATGTGCTGGGAGGCAAGTGGCCATTTTGAATGCAGGCAGTGTTCTTAGGCCTGCACCCATTTGGCCTAGCTTTCAACCATTATGCCC
Organism: Lissotriton vulgaris; assembly: GCF_964263255.1. NCBI lineage: Eukaryota > Metazoa > Chordata > Amphibia > Caudata > Salamandridae > Lissotriton > Lissotriton vulgaris. Next base: position 177,752 of record NW_028247022.1, on the reverse strand, counting down.
AGGGGTAGTGAGTGGTGCATGGGCCTAGTCTTTCTGTGGGGTGTCTTGAATTTAAACATCATGGAGGGCATGGATGGCATGGGATTGTGCTAATTTTTCTGTGTTTTTTTATTTTTTGGGCTGTTGTTGTGGCCTTTTGACCAGGGGTAGTGAGTGGTGCATGGGCCTAGTCTTTCTGTGGGGTGTCTTGAATTTAAACATCATGGAGGGCATGGATGGCATGGGATCGTGCTGATTATTCCGTGTTTTTCGATTTTTGGGCTGTTGTTCTGGCCTTTTGACCAGGGGTAGTGAGTGGTGCATGGGCCTAGTCTTTCTGTGGGGTGTCTTGAATTTAAACATCATGGAGGGCATGGATGGCATGGGATTGTGCAGATTTTTCTGTGTTTTTCGATTTTTTGGGGTGTTCATGGGGACAGGCCATATGGATGAGGGTCATTTTGAGTGCTGGTACAGGCAGGCCCTGGCCATGTGCTGGGAGGCAAATGGCCATTTTGAATACAGGCAGTGTTCTTAGGCTTGCAACCATTTTGCCTAGCTTTCAACCATTATGCCCAGGGGTAGTGAGTGGTGCATGGGTCTAGTCTTTCTGTGGGGTGTCTTGAATTTAAACATCATGGAGGGCATGGATGGCATGGGATTGTGCTGATTTTTCTGTGTTTTTCAATTTTTTGGGCTGTTGTTGTGGCCTTTTGACCAGGGGTAGTGAGTGGTGCATGGGCCTAGTCTTTCTGTGGGGTGTCTTGAATTTAAACATCATGGAGGGCATGGATGGCATGGGATTGTGCTGATTTTTCTGCGTTTTTCGATTTTTTGGGCTGTTGTTGTGGCCTTTTGACCAGGGGTAGTGAGTGGTGCATGGGCCTAGTCTTTCTGTGGGGTGTCTTGAATTTAAACATCATGGAGGGCATGGATGGCATGGGATTGTGCTGATTTTTCTGTGTTTTTCGATTTTTGGGCTGTTGTTGTGGCCTTTTGACCAGGGGTACTGAGTGGTGCATGGGCCTAGTCTTTCTGTGGGGTGTCTTGAATTTAAACATCTTTGAGGGCATGGATGGCATGGGATTGTGCTGATTTTTGTGTGGTTTTCGAGTTTTTGGGATGTATAACTGAACTGATGTTCCTCTGTCTTCCATTGCTTTTAGGTGCACAAGACTCAAGAGAACCACCAGTGCCAGGAAGAAGTCCTGCAGCGGTGTGTGTGTGCAGCATAACGTCACACGACCTCACGTCTGGCCACAGACAACTCTGCAACTCGTGCAACTGCGGCCTGCTGTTCTGACCTCAGAAGAAGATGGCCCCAAAAAAAGTTCCCCGTAGCTCCTCTAGCAAGAAAGTTGCCAGTAAGGAGCAGAAGAAGCAAGTTACCAAGGGGACTGGTGTGCCGCCCGCCACATTTTTTGGGAGTATAAAAAAAGTACGCGTGCAGCAGCAGCGGGATCTGCTGGGGACCAAGCTGGGAGCAGCACCCCCGCTCCATTGGGCTCAGTGCCACCACTACCACGCCAACTTAAGTCCAAGCCCTTGAGTGCTGCAGAGGCACTTAGTCTAGTTGTTCAATCACCATTGACCAGTGATGTTGGCTCATCGCAAGAAAGTAGCAGCAATGTCCCTCAATCAACACAGGTTGTTGTAACTCATCTGACGAGTGTTGAACAACCACAGCCGCAACAACAACCACATGTGCAAGTACAAGCCCAAGTACAAGTGGAAGGAGAGGCAGCGCAAGGAGATGCGCAAGCAGAGGTGCATGGAGGGTCACAAGTGCCCACAATAGTTGTTCCTCCCGAAGTAGGGGCACATCAGGAAATCGACAATCAAGCCGAGGTATCATTTGAGGAAGCCACTCCTCCTGATGATCATTCATTGTCTTCCACATCCCTAGCAAGGAAGAGATCAAGGGTGGTGTCTACATCTTCTTCAAGCACACCTCCTTCTGATGATACGGATCAAAATTGGGAACCAGCACCACTGCTGTCTGAGAGTGAGGCACACCATAATCTGACAAAGGTAGTTAAGCATAAAAGGAAGCTCGTCCAAAGTCTCATAGTTATGGAGTGTGATTAGGCTCAACAAGAAGTGGCGGATACTCCTGCTGATGAAGACTCTCACGACGACGACCCAGTCATCATAAAGGTCACTGCAGCCCCAGCGGGCATGCAGCAAACAGACATTTTGACCCTAGCCCGAGAAGCTGCTGAGCGTGATGATGTTGTCGACGAGGAGGCAATGGAAATACCACAATCATTGGAGTTAACTAGTACACCAACACCTACCGCTTCCATATTTCTTCTTCGCCAGAAGGGACCTCCATCCACCTCGACCTCAATTAGTGGTGGTGAAAGTGCACAACGTAGTAAAGTTTGGCAATCCACATCCTCCACTGCATCTGGCCTTAGAAGCATGACCACCACCAGTATCGCCGCCTCCTCCGGCCCCCACAGACATTTCAAGTACGCAGTTTGGGACTTCTTTTGCCCAAAAAAGGAAAACTTTGCCATTTGTAGCATTTGTAAGCTTGTAGTTAGTCGTGGTAAGTTTGGTACCAACTATGGTACCGGAGGCCAGAGAGGTCATCTTAAGAGACAGCACGCTGTCCAATGGTTTGCGCACCTAAAGGAGATCAAGGAAGCCCGAATTGCAAGTCAAGAAAACGTTGATGTTTCATCCGATGATGACGAGGAGGAAGAAGACGTGTCAAACACTTCCCTTACACCCAGTACCCCTGTCAGCAGCACACTCCATGTGAGCCATACTAAGAGTGTGGGAGAGAGTGAGACACCAATGCGAAAAAGTTCATCAGCGAGCGTAACTGGGTCAAAGAATTCATCATCATCATCATCATCATCCTGTAAATGCATGGTCCAGGGCAACATTAGAACCATGTTGTTTTCAGACGCGCCATATGATCGCAACCACCCACTGACGCGTCTGTATAACACTAAGCTGGCTAAAATGCTAGCTCTGGACCTTCTCCCTTTTTCTTTTGTAGAAGGGGTTGGTTTTCTAGAATTAGTGGCAGCGCTCTGCCCTAAATGGAAGGTTCCTAGCCGGTTCTATTTTGCCAGAGTTGCGGTTCCAGCACTACATGAAGATGTGCTGGAGGTTATTGGGGCAGCTTTGCAGAAGAGTGCTGTTCACACTATACATCTGACAACAGACATGTGGACCAGTGGCGCAGGTGCTGATTACATGTGCATCACTGCACACTGGGTCTCTTTTTCAGGGGTGAAAGCAAAGCTAAACGCAGGTGTTGACCCGGACCAAGTTTTTAAAGCTGCTCAGAAACATGCAGCACTAGCCATGTTTGGCTTGGAGAAACGTCATACAGCAGAAAACATTTTGAATGAGTTTAACACAAAGGTCTTTCACTGGCTGTCCCCAAAAAAACGTCAGATTGGTTATGTTTCCATGAATAATGTGCCAATGTAGTTAAGGCCATGGATCTGGGTCACTATTTCAGAGTGCCGTGTTTGGCGCACTGTATAAACCTGGTTGTTAAAAAATTCTTGAGTGAAGACAGTCCAGCGTGCGAGTTAGTGGCCACCTGCCGAAGAATGTGCAACCATTTCAGCCATTCTTTTAAGGCCCGGAAGCATCTGAGAAGCACTCATCCAGGAGGTGCCAACACGTTGGAACTCAACCTTCTACATGCTTGAGCGTCTGTATGAGCAGTATACGGTACTCGATCACTATTTCTTAACACTGGGTACAGCTCAGAAGGACCTGAGGCTAGATGCGGCGCAATGGAAGCTAGTTAAAAGCCTGACAGACATGCTTCGTCCTTTTGAGGTCTTCACGCGTGCAGTCAGCAGGTAGGACTATAATTTGGGAAAAGCTATCCCATTGTTGCGCATGCTGGAGCACCAACTGAAGGCGGTGTCTTCTATGTTTCAAAAAGATGAAGAAAAGAAAGACGCTTTTGTTTTGGTGGAGAAATTATTAGAGAGCCTACTTGGCGATGAACGTCTTAAAATGATTCACTCAGAACAGCATTACATTTGTGCTACTATTCTGGATCCACGCTACAAAAAGGCGCTGGCAGGCCAAGCATTCTTTCCTTTTGATGATGAAGATGTTACAAAGTACAAACGTTGGCTAGCCTTGTCAGCCATGAGGTTTGAAAGAGAACAGCAGCAAATTGAAGGAAAAGGCAGTACATCAGCATCAGCAGGCCATCCCCAGTCAAAAGAATCCACTTCTGCACCTGTGGCTGTGGCACAAGTAACCTCTCAGCCGTTAAAGACACCGGCAACCGGATCATCTGCACCAGACACAACAGTAACATTGGGTGAAGAAGAGGATTGGCTAACTTTCCTTGGGTTTGGTTCTCAAAAGGACCCAGCAAAAAGTAAGCAAAGTGGAGGAACCTTGGAGAACCTTGAGTCAATGGTGCAGGACTATCTGAATGACTCAACAGAGGTCTATGTTAATGCTGACCCATTGGCGTATCGGCATGGGAAAAAAGAATTGTGGGCACAGCTCTCCAACCTGGCTATAAACTACCTGTCTTGCCCACTCACAAGCGTGTCTTCTGAACGTGTTTTCAGTGCTGATGGTGGCATTGTAACTTCCAAATGGAGCCGCCTCTCGCCCAAAAATGTGGAGAGGTTAACAATGATCAAGATGAATCAGCACCTCATACCACCAGATTACAAAGTACGAGAACACACGCCGGATGAAGATGAGGAGGACAGCAACTTAGATGAGGGAATTTCTTCTCTGTTAGGTGACACTGACCTACTCCTGCCTAAATTTGCAGAGTATGAGGACGAACTCTTATTCTTATTCCCTGACACCAAGCCCTGAAAATTAGACAATGAATCAATAAATTTCTTTTTCGTCCTTATTCACTTTTATTCCTGTGTGTCTGTCTTTCTTTGTTTTGCACAGTTAATATAATTAAAACTTTAATCACCTAATCACAAAAACAAGCCCATCAGCAGAACTGTCTTCACTTGTTTGCTTATTGATTTGAAGGTGCCGCAGTCTGCATTCCTCAGGTTCACAAGTTCACAAGAACATGCTCCTCTATCCTCCTCCTCCAGACGCCTATTTCCCTCAAAGCAGAGGGCTGGATTACGCCCAATGAAGAAAGACTCTGCACTTGTGGGGGTGTTCTACTTCTTTGCGGGTGAGTTGACGGCTCTGGGGCCATTGCGGGGAAGCTCTAATACCGGATAAAAGTGGTTTGGACCAAATCGGAGGCAATTTTTTTTTTGCGATTTTGCTGACTTGCTTGCCTTTGAGGTGCTCTTTGGGGGGGGTTCCGGATGTTTGTGGGTGGTTTTGGGGTCTGGGACCACTGCTGGGACAGTCTAATTTTGATTGCATTTGCTTTTCAGGAAATCCGTGGTAGAAAACGGGAGTTATGACCTAGCTGCACAGCGCGTTTTGACCAAAGGCCGATAAATATTGTAAGTATGAGATTTTCCTTTTTGGCTGTTTGGGGGTGTTGTGCTTTTTTGCAGGTGGGTTGGCGGGTCTTGGGGCATTGCTGGGAAGGTCTAATACCGGATAGAAGTGGTTTGGACAAAATCCATGATGACATTGTTTTGCTATTTCTGACATTTCGCTCAATGTAGCGTTTTCGGGGGCCTGTTTGGGGGGCTTCCTGGTTTTTGTGGGTGGGTTTCGGGGTCTGGGAGCACTGCTGGCTATTGATACTTTTGATTGCAAGAGGTTTGAAGCAAATCCATGGTGGCAGAGGGGAGTTAGGGTCTAGCTGCAGAGCGCGCACGGAGTGATTTTGGAAATCGCCATGAAAATTACTGTCCCCATTTTTGTACTTTTGCTTTTTGGCCGTTTGGGGGTCTTCTACTAGTTTTCGCCTGGGTTGACGGCTCTGGGGCCATTGCTGAGAAGCTCTAATACCGGATAAAAGTAGTTTGGACCAAATCGGAGGCAAACATTTTTTTTGCGTTTTTGCTGACTTGTTTGCCTTTGAGGTGCTCTTTGGGGGGGTTCTGGGTGTTTTGGGGTAGGTTTTGGGGTCTGGGAGCACTGCTGAGACAGTCTAATTTTGATTGCATTTACTTGTCAGGAAATCCGTAGTTGAAAACGGGAGTTATGACCTAGCTGCACAGCACGTTTGGACCGAAGGCCGATAAATATTGTAAGTATGAGATTTTCCTTTTTGGCTGTTTGGGGGTGTTGTGCTTTTTTGCGGGTGGGTTGGCGGGTCTTGGGGCTTTGCTGGGAAGGTCTAATACCGGATAGAAGTGGTTTGGACAAAATCCATGATTACATTTTTTTTGCTATTTCTGACATTTCGCTCAATGTAGCGTTTTCGGGGGCCTGTTTGGGAGGCTTCCTGGTGTTTGTGGGTGGGTTTCGGGGTCTGGGAGCACTCCTGGCTATTGATACTTTTGATTGCAAGAGGTTTGAAGCAAATCCATGGTGGCAGAGGGGAGTTAGGGTCTAGCTGCAGAGCGCGCACGGAGTGATTTTGGAAATCGCCATGAAAATGACTGTCCCCATTTTTGTACTTTTGCTTTTTGCCTGTTTGGGGGTCTTCTACTAGTTTTTGCCTGGGTTGACGGCTCTGGGGCCATTGCTGGGAAGCTCTAATACCGGATAAAAGTGGTTTGGACCAAATCGGAGGTGACATTCTTTTTGCGTTTTTGCTGACTTGCTTGCCTTTGAGGTGCTCTTTGGGGGGGTTCTGGGTGTTTGTGGGTGGATTTTGGGATCTGGGAGCACTGCTGGGACAGTCTAATTTTGATTGCATTTACTTTTCAGGAAATCCGTGGTGGAAAACGGGAGTTATGACCTAGCTGCACAGCGCGTTTGGACCGAAGGCCGATAAATATTGAAAGTATGAGATTTTCCTTTTTGGCTGTTTGGGGGTGTTGTGCTTTTTTGCGGGTGGGTTGGCGGGTCTTGGGGCATTGCTGGGAAGGTCTAATAACGGATAGAAGTGGTTTGGACAAAATCCATGATGAATTTTTTTTGCTATTTCTGACATTTCGCTCAATGTAGCATTTTCGGGGGCCTATTTGGGGAGCTTCCTGGTGTTTGTGGGTGGGTTTCGGGGTCTGGGAGCACTGCTGGCTATTGATACTTTTGATTGCAAGAGGTTTGAAGCAAATCCATGTTGGCAGAGGGGAGTTAGGGCCTAGCTGCAGAGCGCGCGCGGAGTAATTTTGGAAATTGCCATGAAAATGACTAAGTCCCCATTTTTGTACTTTTGCTTTTTGGCTGTTTGGGGGTCTTCTACTAGTTTTCGCCTGGGTTGACGGCTCTGGGGCCATTGCTGGGAAGCTCTAATACCGGATAAAAGTGGTTTGGACCAAATCGGAGGTGACATTTTTTTTGCGTTTTTGCTGACTTGCTTGCCTTTGAGGTGCTTTTTGGGGGGGGTTCCGGGTGTTTGTGGGTGGGTTTTGGGGTCTGGGAGCACTGCTGGGACAGTCTAATTTTGATTGCATTTGCTTTTCAGGAAATCCGTGGTGAAAAACGGGAGTTATGACCTAGCTGCACTGCGCGTTTGGACCGAAGGAGGATAAATATTGTAAGTATGAGATTTTCCTTTTGGGCTGTTTGGGGGTGTTGTGCTGTTTTGCGGGTGGGTTGGCGGGTCTTGGGGCATTGCTGGGAAGGTCTAATACCGGATAGAAGTGGTTTGGACAAAATCCATGCGGAAAAGCCTTTTGGCACTTTTTGTAACTTAGGGTTCGTTAGGGTTAGCCCTAGCAGCAGGATTGCATGTGTTTCGGGGTGTTCTAGATTTTTGCAACTGAGTTCTGGGGTCTTAGAGCACTCGTGGGAATGTGTAATTTTGGTTGCAAGTGATTTGAAGAAAATCCATGGTGGGAAAGGGGGGATTTGGCATAGTTAAAGAAAGCGTTTGCCACTATTCTTAACTTAGGTCTCGTTAGGGTTAGCAGTATTTGTATTGCATGTGTTTGGGTGGGGGGCTGTTTGTGGGGGGGTTTGGGAGTCTTGGAGCGATGCTGGGTATGGATACTTTTGCTTGCTTGCAAGTGGTTTGAATACAATTCACGGTGGGGAGGGGGGTATTTGGGCCTACTTTTACTTTCAAAGTACGTTTTGTCACCAGTTTTCTACTAGGCCTCATTTTTTGAGATCTGATTGGGGGTCTTCTACATTTTTGCGACTGGCTTTAGTAAGCGTCTGGGTGGGAGCACTGCTGGGAAGGTCTAATTTTGTTCTAAAACACAGTTTACAGTACACCTAGCTTGAGGGGAAAGATCCGCTAAATTATTTTGCCCATACTTATTTATCCTTCAAAAGGAGACTCAGACAGAGTACGCACTTTCAAAAATATTGTACTGTCTATTAGGAAACTCAAAGTGTGACTTTTTGCACTACACAGCATACATACCTTATATTTATTTGTCAGTGGTGTTCTAATATCACTTCCTGTTTTTCCATCAATAATTACAGGCCGGGTTTCAGTCTGTGCAATGGGAAAGAAAGGATGAAGTCAGGCTTCACATTAGCGAGCCGCAATTCAGCATCCCCCAGGCAGGCAGTGGACAGGGTGTCTTCTGGCCACCAACATTGATGGACGAAGCGTCAGCTGGAATGGAGGAGTGCCGCTAATAACAGGAATGGTTTGATGCGTGCAACTTACTTACCAAATTCAGCAGGACAGCTACAACAACATACAGATACAGTATCCATTCTTTTCTAATGATTTCTTAAGTAATGGTATTGCTGTGAACTTCTATGAGTGTGACTCTGCATTTCTTGGATTTCTCTCTGCTTCTAAATTGATCCCTACAGCCATTCTATAGATTTTACTTAGGCTATTTTTTAAACTTAATTTAATGTAAGAAGTGTTTCTCTGAGTGCAGAGATAAGCAAGTGAAAACGCTGCAGCCCTGTACTGTCGCGTTCTGTCATTCACGGTTGTCGAAAGTACTACTTACTTTTCAGTAACAATGCATGCAGTAGTGCATGCACTTCCTTTATGTCACTTAAAAGATTTATGGTTAGCTTTGTACCCAAACATTTCTTTATCTTCAATTATTGTTTATCCATGCTGTGCTTTTTTCTTCTTCTCTCAACAAAACTTACCCAAAAAGAAACCCCCATTCCCATCCATTTTCCAAACCCTAACCCTCTTCACCCAGGCTGTGTGGTTTTGATTGATGTGTGACTAAATGACAGCAATAATTCCACACACTTGCTGGGGAGGATAAGGTCATAGCAACAGGCTGGTGAAGGAATCCGAGGATATATTCTAGACTTACTCATCTTCAGTACTATTTCTTGTAGTGGTAGCCAATGTCAAAGAAATTCAATGCAAGTACTAGTTATACTTTCAATATTTTACCATTTGTTAGGCTACATTGTGGCACTGTTCTAGTGTACTGTCACCTGCTATATTCTCTATCGTACCGTTGTAATGCTCCAGTAAGGACATAGCAGGTTTCATTTTCTTTTTTTCAATAGGCATGCAACTGCCACTAGTACCACCGCAATGAGGACATTTCATCCGCCCAGGATTGCCAACCTTAATCGCCATTTCCCGTGGAGCCAGCCCTGGGCCTAGCCCTACTTTCAAACACAAATTACAGGTAAGATAAGCGTTTGGTGGGAGGTAGTATAATGGAGTATTAGGAGAGACGAGAGATTGACGGTAGTACTACTAAAGTCCTAGGACTCTTGAATTCACTTACTCTGTGAGAGATACTTTGTGTTGAAAATATTTAGCCATTTACACTTAAAGGAAGAAAAGGACACAGACTTAAGTTTCAGGAAAACAAACTTACTGTTAAACCTCCACCCACCAGACTCAAAAGCAGTAAAAAACAGGTATGCTCAGATAAAGTTTCAAAAAGTATATTTGTGTAGCCCTAACAAAATAATCTCCTGCAAGACCCTCCCTAACCCCAGCGATTGTCCTTCAAAAGTCCCAAAAACAACCCAACTCCCAATTCCCACCCCCCAAAAGTCTCTAAAAAAGGGGCAAGGGACACTACGGCAGGATGCTGTTCACTTTAGCGGCCAGGGCATCATACTCCTTACGGAGGGTGGCATGGTCGGAGCGGAGGCCCTCCACCAAGGTCTTATATGTTAGGACCCCCTGCTCCAGGTAGGACACTCCGAGGCATAAGCGGTGCTGGCGTGCCTTGCAACTCCTGTGGGGGGCAGCTGCTGTCTTTGCTGCTCGGCGGTGGCGGTTGGCTTTGGTAGCCCGGCTCCGTACCGCTGGAGCACTGCGCTGGCTGGCAGCCCGTGGGGGCACGGAGGAGGATGCAGCTGTCCCAGTGGATGTACCAGTAGACTGTGTGTCCTCCTCCTCCAGGGCCACCAGCCGTCGATATTTGGCGACAGAGGCATCCAGCCTCCGTTGCCGGGCCATTCGAGCCAGCTCCTTCCTTGTTGGTTTGTTTGATTTGGAAGGAGCAACTATATGAAGAAAGAAAGACATAGTCTGTAACCAATGCTCCTTAAGATTAACACAAAATGATTGAGCAGAAAGTTGTGTCACAGTACAATTAGCAACTTGAAAGCACAGTACATAACTATTGAGGCAAGTATCTATCTAACCTCCCACTTCTTCATCCTTGCTCTAACATTAGTGGGAGTTTAAGGAACAAATTCTACGAGCACTACGGACTTCCACTACAGTCGACTATGACAGTCCACCAGTCTTATTCTTCTTCTTCTCTCTTGTTTAGGAAAATTGGTACGTTATCTTATGTAAGCCGGCATAATGCCAGCGCAGTGAACTTGCACCCGAGAAAAACAGACGCACACCATGATGAGTGAGACAGACTTGCGTTACTGTACCGGTCCAGTACATGCAGGTGGTGAAGCTCTTACTTTTCTATTACGGGTGGCACTGAGAATACTCGGTTAAAAGGGCTCCTGCTTAATTAATTTAACTTTCACCCTACAGTGCAAATGAGTACTAGAAAAGGAAAATGAAGAAGCTAAATAATCTATCTATCACTTCACATGGGATGTGTTTGATTACATATGGGATGACTTTAGGTGCTTTGTTTTTTATTGAGTGAATAGTGATACACCCACACATGAATGACGTACTACTACTAAACTAAACTTATTAAGAGAGGTAGGGAGTGTCCACCATAATAACCGGATATATGCTGTGCTTGCAGTTGCAATACAAACTACTGCTACTATTCATGGTAGTATTTGTACCAAATTACAACTTCTTTTCCTTGCCTTTCCTACACTGGAACGGACGTGCGGGTGCGCTGTTACATGCTCTTCAAAGTAACACTTAGTTCATCCAGTGACCGTCTACTCTCTCTAGATACACATATGCTATCTAAGAGTCAGATAGTACCATGATCCAGGCATCCATCCATTCAAAGTATATGCACACATACAGTTTCTGTTTCACCCACCCAGGCTGTTCTCCTTCCACCCATCCTTGCTTCATCATTCACCCAGCCATGCACCATACCATATTCTTTCCTTCCCAGCCACCTCGGGGACCAAGCAAACACATATCATTCTTCTTTGCCATTCATCATTAAATTTCTCGTCCTTCTACACTTACTGACACCCTTCTTTCGCTTGTCGTTCATCCCATCCATCAAGTTCATCTCAGATCTGATTGGGATTCTTCTCACCAAAAACTTCACAGCTAAGTCGAAGTACATTTAGAGGAGGCTACTACCTGGTTGATTTATAATACACCCGTGAAGAAAGCACACTCTGCAGTCTTCAATCTCAATAAGTAAGGAATATATAGCTTACCTCTGCCCACCACCAACGTGTGAACCCTCACAGGCACATTGGTGTCGTCCGGCACTTGCATCGCCACCTCCTCCCCAGAAGTGTTCTCCTCATTCAGCACCACCACCTCCGCGCTGGCCCCGCCACCAGATGTTCCACCTACAAAGTACATTTAAGAATGTTAGAATACACCACTCACTACTAAATAATATTTGGTCTAGGAATGAAGAAATGTGAAAAAAACAGAAAACAATGTAATAATTTGTGACTGTCTACTCTAAAGTAAAAATGTCCCTTTTTCCAGGGAAGGCTGTTGTCTTGCTGCACTTTTTGGCACAACAGATGAATGCTTGCTTTTTATTTTTAACACGCACCACTTTTTCTCCTAACAGACAGAAGCTTGACTTCTAAGAACACGAGCAAGATCAAGTTCAAACCAGGTGGGAGCTCGGCTCGACCACAAGAAATTTGTTCAATTAATCGTCAGCACTAAGCACTTTTCCATTTTCAGTTAAACGTTTAGTTTTATGACAAACTTGATTTTAATAAATGTGTTTACTTTTAATAAACCTTTTAAACTTAAATGGACTCTGTGGTTTTTGGTCCTCCAGACTAGAGTGGCTGAGCTAAAGGTTTTGCAATTTTTGCAAGCATGAGTCCGTGCCTCTGACACTTCTTGACTCTGACTCCGTACTCTTGTCCTGCGTTGGATAATCATCATTGGGGATCAATCATCGGTGACTTTCGGAGCTAAATGACTCTGCCACACTATCTAGTCAGTAAGGAGATTGGGGGTTCATCTACAAAGTCTGTTATCACTGAGGTATGTGTAAAGTCTAACAGCGCCTATTATAATTGATAAGCTAAGCAATGCATTATTTAGTGTCCATAGTTCTGTTTGAGCAGATTTGTCCCTGCAACAATAGTAGAATGGATTGTCCTCCTATCCAAACCAAAAGTAAAGTAGTATCTTATTCTTTCTTGGTGGTCATTCACCTTTTTATTGTTGGCAATTGTCAAAGCATAAACATTTAGAAGACTTGAAAAGGACTGCACTCAGTGCATAGAGCTATTGCTGACTAGAATGGGAGTCCAATGAAATTGCCAAATGTGCAATCTTAGTTAGCTACACAGACAGACTAATAAGAATAATCTAGTAATACCACAGGGAGTCATAGTCGAGGCAGGATAAGAATTTAGATACAGTCTACAAGAAGATCAAAGACGATTTAGAAAAAATCGAATGAGGAACTCTAGGAAAAATAGGTACTCTATATTAAAATTAAAACTTACCGGGGCCAGCAAAGGAGCCCTCGCCTGACCGATCCTGTTCAGCAGCAGCAGCAGCCTCCTCCTCCTCTGTCCTCTTGCTCCTGGGGGGAGCTGATGTACAACATGAAAGAAAGAAAGACCAGAAAACATGGATGATATTTGTCAACTAAATCAAACATTTCAAAAGAACAATAACAAAATATTTTAGCGAAATAGCAAATAGACAACTATTCCACCGGATATATTGACCGATCTCATGTGGTCTACTACGTTATTAGTATTGCTTGATTTGCGGACCGTCGACTTGGAAAGTTCCTATGTAACTCACTAAACAAACTACTAAAAAGGTTCGCCTAGGACTGGCAGGCAGCAGTCCGCAACACGCGAAGTGACAGACAAAGTCCAACGTGATTGCAGATCAGCGACAACACTAAAAAGTTTCCTACTACATTAACCAGTCATTAAAATACTATCAATCCACCACCACTATTTCTTCTTATCGCCATGTGTACAAAGGAAGGACTGGACTTGAGTCTGTAGGGGCTGATTTAGAAGCCCCTTGCGGCTCTTTTGCTCCATTGTTGCGTGACTTTTGTGACGCAGCGGCAGAACAAAAGAGGCGCCATGGTGCGGCGTATATTAACAACGTGACGCATATGGGAGATGCATCACGTTGTAAAGCCCTGCGCCATCAGGGGGCGTTCCGGCGCAAGGGAGGGTGTTCCTGCGCAGGAAACTATCCTAAAAGTGGCTGAGGGAAATCTACAAGATTTCAATCAGTCACTTTGAGGACAATGATGCGTGACTCAAACCCTGCGCCTGCTTGAAGCAGACGTACGGCTTGACGCAGCATTGGGGAGATAGGGCACCCCAGAGCATTGCTGGAGCTGCGCCATCGTTGCGACGCAACTCCAGCAATGCGCCGCCTTTACGGCACAGATGCATAACGCTTTGGTGATGTTTTGGGCCCATGGTGCGCCGCATTGTAAATACAGTGCACCATGGGTGGTGGTGGCGTGGCGCACAATTACTGGCGCATCCCTGCTACTTTGCAGGGATGCGCCGGTAATTAAAAATCTGACCCTTAGTGTCTAGCATTACGCAGTTCTTTAAACTACACTCATACATAATTTCACAGGCCAATGAAATGAACACAAAATCGAAAACAAATAAGCATAGTAGCAACGCTACTGAGAAGGAGAGCAGTGCACCTGAAATGCACAGAACATTTTGAAATATAATTTACCTACAATGTAATCTGCAGCATTAATGCTCTTGGTAAAAAACAAACATTTGCAATATAATAACACACAGAGCAGGAGAAAACAGAGTAGTAAAGAAATAGCTACTACTACTCACCAAGCCCGGGGATCTCAAGGCCGAGCAGGTCGAGCAGATCGCGTTCCCCATCCAGGACATCCGTCCAACGGTGGGTGGCCTGGTTGTAGATGCGCCGGACCCGAGAGTGTTGGTACATGGCCCGGCACACCTTCTCCCACCGCTTCCGGCGCTCCTGGATCCCGTACTCGCTAGCGATCTTGCCGCCTGCCATGATGGTCCTGGGGAGGCGGCGCTGAACATAAAAAATTAGTGCGCCCACCTCCTCCGGGCTGAAGATCTCCCGGGGTGCGACCTGCTCCCCCCTCAAACGCCCGCACGGGAGCCGGGCACGGGGTGCGGGACCCTTCCCCTTCTCGGGATGCTTCCCGGCTCCCTTTACCATGGTCTGGGCAGAAAGGAAGCTAAATAATAAAGAAGAAATAGAATAGGGAAGAAGAAAAGAAAAGAGTTTAAATAAGTAGTTTAAAATTAACCAAAAGTAGCAGAAGACACAAAAATATAGAGCTAGAAAAATAGAGGGATAGATAATAAGTAAAATAGATTATAAAAAACTTCAAACAAGCAAAGGATGGCAGAGATTCAGAGAGGATACAAAAAGCATGCCCAGAACCATAGCAATGAATGAGAAACAAGATGGCCGCGCCCGTTCACGACCGCGTGAGTAAGTTCGCGCGAGATATTCCTCGCGAACACACGCGAAATTGTACTAGCGAGCCGCACACTTTGAGAGATTACACATGGCGCCCGGAAACGGAAATATGTCATGCAAACAAGATGGCCGCGCCCGTGAACGACCGTCAGGGCAACTTCACGCCGTTGCGCTACAAGCAGCTCGCTAAAACGCACAAAACATTGCGAACTAACACGCCTAAAAAAAAAATCGCATATTCGCACGAATTCGCGGCTTCCGAATTTGATCTCGCGCAAGTTCCCACCCCGCGAATGCCGCGAAATTGCAGAAAAACGAGTTTTGCAAAACTGAAAGCACTCAGCAGGTGCAAAAGTTTAAACTCATCATTAGTAACCGATCCCTGTAGTTCTTCCTGACTGGGGCCCCTCCAGAGTTCAGTTGCAACAATTGTATGACCCTGCTCTGACCCTCACAGCAGGCTCATAGAATAGGTACAAGTAGGCCACAAAGGTCCTGGAAAAAAAAATTGCACTGCAATGGGAAAGCAAATTACAGATAAGGAAGAAGGTGCCAGACTGGAATTTTAAAACAGTGACACATTAATAAATCAACCCCAAATTAATTCATGTCAGTTGAAGCAGGGCAGGTGTGCTTGCTTTCCCCCCATAATCTACAGTGATGAACCAGAGGGTGGCATGGGTGAAACAGGGTGGCAGTGTTGAAACAGAGGGTGCTGTGAACCTGTGATGATGAACCAGGCGTAGAAACAACATAGTGTTAGGATCCGGTCCCCAGTCCTCTTTTGCTGACCATGTCCTAAACCATCACATGACACACCAGTAGCATAAAAAGGAGTCCTACCCTTATGTCAATGCTTGTTATTGCTAACCTGTGGGTTCCTGCATCCTGGCTCCTGTGTTTCCTGTTGGCTGCTGCTGTCTTTGCACGGGCTCGTGTAGAGACATTGGAGAATTTCCCTTTCTTTTTTATCCCCTATCCTTGCTTAGTTCCCTGCCCTGGTGCTCCGTTTTTGTATTTACCCTTGCCTGACCGCCCCTTCCCTTAGTGTGTGTCCATTGTAGTTAGGGAGTAGATAGCGTCCTTTAGGTTTAGTGTCTCGTCCCCTTTATTTTTTGTACCTTTTTTGTGAGACTCGTCACCAACATTCAGGGGCTCCTGTTTGGTTGTTGCCGGTTTTCGCGTTTCGCTCCTGTTACGGAGACGCGGTGAGAGAAGCGCTGGTACGCGCGGAGAGGCGCGATACTTCCTTGTTATTGTGCAACCCGTCCGCCTCGTTTTAGGCGGAAGTGACGATTCCGGCCATTCCGCGAGAAAAACCCGGCGGGGTTTTTCTCTTGAGCACAGTAAAGCGGAAGAGTCTTCATGTCCCCTGGAGTTCCCTAGCCCCATTTCCGATCCCACGATAGACAGGGGTTTTTTGTACATGCCTGGAATTTAGGTGTGTTTTTTACCCTGCAAGCACATAAATCGCCCAAACCACACACCCCTACAAAACGATCAGTCCTGTATTTATTTCGCCCAAGAGAGGTTATCTTGGGTCAGTGAACCTCTGAACTGACAACTCCCCGAAACAAAACCTGCATTATCTTCTGGTAAGTGTATGTGAAGTGGTGTTTATTGGATATGGTCATATGGTTCAGAGGTAGGATTGGGGACTGAGAAATTACCATAAGGTGTACTTTTTGTTTCACTGTTTATGCAGGTGCAGAAGGAGGAGGCGGGTGTTCATCTTACGGCACATTACATGGGTGGAAGATTTCGATGCCTTCTAATTTTCCACCCCCTTTTCTGGGTCATCAGCTTACTCATATGTGTCGCCCAGTGAGAAGCTGGTGAGTCGGGGAAGTGGACTGGACTATTCCTCGTTCCTGCAGTGTGTGGGTTGGGCAGGAGCCTAACAGAATAACAAGCCCACGTTGTATTACACTGCCCGAACTTGGATGGACGTAGAAGGAGGAGGGGCCATGGCTGGGGCTGAAGCCCCCTCCATGAATGATATAATGGGAGCCCTTGCTGCTTTGCAGGCTCAGGTACAGGAATTAAGACAGGAAAACGTAGGGTTGAGACAAGAGCTGGTTGCGGTAAGGGCGCAGGCACAGGTACAACCTAGAGCTCAAAACCCCGTTATACATCCGGCTACTTTCCAGTATGGGGGGGCGGGACAGAGCAACCCTGGAGGAAGTACCCCTGTAGCTATTACAGTGAATTCCCCTGTTCCTGTTCTCCTGGCTCAACCCGAACGGTTCTATGGAGACAGTGGGAAATATGGAATGTTTATGAACCAGTGTCAGTTGCACTTTATGTGTAGGCCTGGTGCTTTTCCTGACGATGCAGCAAAGGTAGCCTTTACTCTTTCATATTTGGCTGGTACTGCTGCCCAGTGGGCTATCCCCTTAGTGGAAGGGAATGATCAGGTGTTGAGGGATTACAATGCTTTCAAAGAATTGATGAGGGGGTTGTTTGCCAAACATGCTTTCATGCAAGCCAGCGACTCAGAACTGCTGAAACTGCGACAGGGTCGGCAGGATCTCCTGACATATATAGCAACTTTTAATCGATTGATCGCAGAGACACATTGGCCAGCCGATAAGCGGACATCCTTATTCTACCAGGGTCTTAATGATGATCTGAAGGACGTGGTGTCACAAGTAGTGGATCCCCCGGAAGAGAGCGCCGCCTTTATAGATTTAGTGGTTAAATTAAACCATAGGCTGTCAGAGCGACGTGGTGAACGTGGTCGTTTTCAGGTTTCCCGAGGGAACTTCATAAAGACCGAAGTGAAACAGCAACCCGGTGAAATAAAGCCTGAACCAATGGAAATAGGAGGGGTCAGGGGGCCCCTTACTCCAGAAGAAAGGAAAAGACGTAGAGATAAGAACTTATGTCTCTATTGCGGACAGGGAGGTCATTTCGCAAGAGAGTGTCCCGTTAAACCATCAGGAGCAGGTTTTGGTAAAAAGGTGGCATACGTACAGGTGGAAAGGCCGCCACTAACTGAGCATAGAAGGGGCCAATATGAGGTGTTGGGGGCGGTAGATTTGGCGCCCAGACATTTTGTGATTTCTGCACAGCTTCTATCGGCAGCGTATCAAAGGGTGCCTGTATCTGTGTTGTTGGATTCGGGGGCCACTGGCAATCTTATTGATATCTCCCTAGCTGAGAAACTAGGTGTGCCTTGTCAGTATAAGAAACAGCCAGAGCCGGTACGAGCGACAGACGGAACAGAATTGTCATCAGGGTGCATCACTAGACAAACGAAGCCGCTACGCTTGGTATGTGACAACGGTCACTCAGAGTGCGTGGTATTCGATCTGATAGACGCGCCTTCCTTCGGCTTGGTGTTAGGGGTGCCTTGGCTCCAAGAACACAATCCTAGGATTGATTGGGTGCAACGGCTAGTCACACTAGATTCACATTATTGCCTGAAGCATTGCTATAGCGAGGCCAGTGAGAAGGTTCCTCCGTTGTATTGTGCAGCCATGGAAGAAAGCGGAGTTCCAAGACAGTATGTAGAGTACGCCGATGTTTTTGATAAGGGTTGTGCTCAGAGTTTGCCACCACACCGGTCTTTTAACTGTAGGATCGATCTAGTGGAGGGAGTTCCTTTGCCCTGTAGTCGAGTTTATGCCCTGTCTGAACCGGAGGAGAAACATCTCAAAGAATATCTGGATGAGATGTTGGAACTAGGGTTTATCCGTCCGTCTTCTTCGCCTGTCTCTTCGGCGATCTTCTTTATTCCAAAGAAGGAAGGCACCCTGAGGGCGTGTGTGGACTATCGGACATTAAATAAGGCCACTGTTAAGAACAGGTACCCTCTTCCTCTCATCCCCGTGTTGCTGGATCAGCTCCGCAAGGCCACGGTGTTCACTAAATTGGACTTGCGTGGAGCACATCTGATCAGGGTGCGGCCCGGAGATGAGTGGAAGACGGCTTTTAAAACCAAACATGGGTTGTTTGAATGCTGTGTGATGCCGTTTGGCTTGTGTAACGCGCCGGGGGCGTTCCAGTATTTCATTAACGAGGTCCTGAGCGAATATCTGGATAAGACTGTAATTGTGTACTTGGATGACATCCTTATCTTCTCAGAGACCAGAGTAGACCATCACACTCATGTACAACAAGTGTTGCAGAAGCTGCGGGAACATCGGCTTTATGCCAAACTTGAAAAGTGTCAGTTTGATGCGAAGGAGGTGGAGTTTTTGGGATTCCTCATATCCGCTGACGGGATAAGGATGGACCCTAAAAAGATACAGGCAATTTTATCCTGGCCAGTGCCAACTACGGTGAAGCACATACAGGTACTTTTAGGGTTCGCCAATTTTTACCGGCGCTTTATCGCTCACTTTTCGGATATCGTGGCACCGATGACACGCCTGTTAAGAAAGGGGGTTTCTTTTGTGTGGTCCCAGGAGGCTCAGGGTGCATTCCGGTTACTATTGGAGACCTTTACAACCGCTCCGGTGTTGGCTCATCCTGATCCTGCATTTCCCTTCTTTGTGGAAACGGATGCTTCCGCGAGTGCAGTAGGTGGAGTTTTGTCCCAGAAGGAGGGGGGCACAGGAGATATGCACCCTATCGCCTATTTTTCAAAAACATTGTTGCCGGCCGAACGTAATTATACGGTAGCGGAGCGCGAGTTGTTGGCAGTGAAATTGTCTTTTGAGGAATGGCGTCACTATCTGTGGGGGGCCCGTCATACCATCACAATCTATACAGACCACAAAAATCTGGAGTTTTTTAGATCAGCCAGGGCCTTGACGCCAAGACAAATGCGGTGGGTCTTGTTCTTTAATGAATATGATTTTATCATCACCTACAGACCTGCCGCTCAGCAGATTAAATCAGACGCACTGTCCCGGATTCATGTCGACCCGGAGGAAGTGAAATCAGGGAAGGAAAGTAGACCTATGCTTGATAGTAGGAGGATTGTTGGAGTGGCTTCGGTGGAAGAGTTTGCTTCCAGGGTAAAAGAACTGTTGCGCAATATGGATTTGACCCCTTGGTTACAACAGTATCAGGTGGTGGTCAGAGAGGGGTTATTATATCAGGGTGATAGGTTGTTCGTTCCACCCGAGTTGAGACCAAAGGTGGTGGAATGGTGTCATTCATCCCCATTAGTCGCACACCCAGGAATTGGGAAGACAAAGGAGTTGTGCTTGAGGTGGTTTTGGTGGGAAACGGTGGCACAGGATATCCAGAAATACGTGACAGCCTGCCCTGTTTGTGCCATCAATAAGCCCTCACATAGTAAGCCCTCGGCCCTTTTGCAGCCCTTGGCGGTACCCCCTTCCCCGTGGC
This sequence comes from Lissotriton vulgaris, assembly GCF_964263255.1. NCBI lineage: Eukaryota > Metazoa > Chordata > Amphibia > Caudata > Salamandridae > Lissotriton > Lissotriton vulgaris. The sequence goes on along the minus strand of NW_028247022.1, from coordinate 157,504 downwards.
ATACCATCAGCATGGATCTCGTCACGGACCTTCCCTTGGTTTCCGGCTTCACTGCTATTTTTGTGGTCGTAGACTTGTTTACCAAAATGGCTCACTTTATACCACTTCGACACATTCCCACAGCTAAGGAGATGGCATTGGAGTTCATGGTTTCAATTGTACGGTTACACGGGTTACCCACAGCAGTCATCTCAGACAGAGGGGCGCAATTTGTGTCTCATTTCTGGAAGGAGCTCTGTCTGGTGCTTAAGATGGACGTACGCTTGTCATCTGCGTACCATCCCCAGTCAGATGGGCAGACAGAACGTACCGACCAGACAATGGAACAGTTCTTGAGGTGCTTGACTACGTCCCTAGCGTGTGATTGGGTGATGGCATTGCCCATAGAGGAATTCGCTTATAATAACAGCATACACACGGCCTTGGGCATGACACCTTTCTTTTGCTCTATGGGATACCATCCTAGAGCCCTAGCCATCCAACCCACTGGGCATATGCCAGCCATTGATGAAGTATGTAAACGATTGGGTGATATCTGGGAAGTGGCTAGGGGCAGGTTACAGGAAGCCAAGACGGCAATGAAGGTACAGGCAGATCGCCATAGAGTCCCGGCACCTGGGTATAAGGTGGGCAATCAAGTATGGTTGGTTTCACGTAATCTGAGACTACAGGGATCTCGCAAACTACAGCCCCGGTATGTAGGCCCTTTTCCAGTGGTTCAGGTAGTTAACCCTGTGGCAATGAAGCTGTTATTACCATCGGACTATAAGATCCATCCTGTATTCCACACCTCATTGCTGAAGCCCTTTGTTCCGTCAGATCAGGTCTTGCCCCCTCCTGCCCCAGTATTAGTGGATGGCGAGGAGGAGTTCGAGGTTCAGGCCATTCTTGATTCGAGGCGAAGGAGGGGTAGGTTGTATTACCTGGTAGATTGGAAGGGGTATGCCCCGGAGGATAGGACATGGGAACCAGCTGGGGGGGTACATGCGCCTCGGTTGGTGAGATTATTCCATAGACAGCATCCCCGGAAGCCACGACCTGTGGGGAGGATCATTGGGGGGGGGGTACTGTTAGGATCCGGTCCCCAGTCCTCTTTTGCTGACCATGTCCTAAACCATCACATGACACACCAGTAGCATAAAAAGGAGTCCTACCCTTATGTCAATGCTTGTTATTGCTAACCTGTGGGTTCCTGCATCCTGGCTCCTGTGTTTCCTGTTGGCTGCTGCTGTCTTTGCACGGGCTCGTGTAGAGACATTGGAGAATTTCCCTTTCTTTTTTATCCCCTATCCTTGCTTAGTTCCCTGCCCTGGTGCTCCGTTTTTGTATTTACCCTTGCCTGACCGCCCCTTCCCTTAGTGTGTGTCCATTGTAGTTAGGGAGTAGATAGCGTCCTTTAGGTTTAGTGTCTCGTCCCCTTTATTTTTTGTACCTTTTTTGTGAGACTCGTCACCAACATTCAGGGGCTCCTGTTTGGTTGTTGCCGGTTTTCGCGTCTCGCTCCTGTTACGGAGACGCGGTGAGAGAAGCGCTGGTACGCGCGGAGAGGCGCGATACTTCCTTGTTATTGTGCAACCCGTCCGCCTCGTTTTAGGCGGAAGTGACGATTCCGGCCATTCCGCGAGAAAAACACGGCGGGGTTTTTCTCTTGAGCACAGTAAAGCGGAAGAGTCTTCATGTCCCCTGGAGTTCCCTAGCCCCATTTCCGATCCCACGATAGACAGGGGTTTTTTGTACATGCCTGGAATTTAGGTGTGTTTTTTACCCTGCAAGCACATAAATCGCCCAAACCACACACCCCTACAAAACGATCAGTCCTGTATTTATTTCGCCCAAGAGAGGTTATCTTGGGTCAGTGAACCTCTGGACTGACAACTCCCCGAAATAAAACCTGCATTATCTTCTGGTAAGTGTATGTGAAGTGGTGTTTATTGGATATGGTCATATGGCTCAGAGGTAGGATTGGGGACTGAGAAATTACCATAAGGTGTACTTTTTGTTTCACTGTTTATGCAGGTGCAGAAGGAGGAGGCGGGTGTTCATCTTACGACACATTACATGGGTGGAAGGTTTGGGCGCCTTCTAATTTTCCACCCCCTTTTCTGGGTCATCAGCTTACTCATATGTGTCGCCCAGTGAGAAGCTGGTGAGTTGGGGAAGTGGACTGGACTATTCCTCATTCCTGCAGTGTGTGGGTTGGGCAGGAGCCTAACACATAGCCGCGACCGTTGCGAGCCGACAAGTAGGTTCGCAATTGCGAACTGGTACAAAACCCTCGCGAACTGGCAGAAACCCTTGCGAACACAAAAAAAATCCGCAAATTCGCGAGAATTCGCAGATTTTGCGGATTGCGAGTTCGCAAATACGCAAATTCGCGAACGCCAGATTCGCAAAATTCACCCATGCTTAGTTCCTTCCAGTGTCAAATGCATTTGAGCAATTTCCTGTGTGTTACTCACTTCAGGACAATTGTTTGGACCTGTCACAATAACAGTGCCTAGGGAGGGAAGAAGTGCTTGGCACAGTCTTATAGGTAGACCGGAATGGTCCGTTTGTGGAAGGCGAAGTTAATGGCCACCCCATGTCATTTTTGATTGACTCTGATAGTACCTGTTCCACTGTTAGAACAGCAGAAATACCAAACCTAACCCTCTCAGGAAAAATATTCTAAGTTGTAGAAGTTACAAATAAACAAATCACAAATCCTGTTACACACAAAGTGTCTGGAATTGGATCATTCGAAGAAAGACATCATTTTGTGGTGTGTGATTCTAGTCCTGTGAATCTTTTGGAATGCAAATTGCTGTGCACGCTAAATTGCAACATAAAGGGGTCGATTCCGATCCTGGTAAAAAACCGTCCGTACAATTCGTATCCGGAGCCCTTTCCGTACGAATCGTACCCGTCCGTCCGAGACCCGTATTAGGATCCGCATTCCATGAATCCGTCTGAATCGTCGTGATCCATAGGTATTGCAAGGCTGAAACCGTGAACCGTACGACTCGTACACACGCCGTACGACCCGACGAGTACGATCCGGACCGGGGAATCAGGACGCGATTCGTACGGTCCAGGTCAGGTAAGGGCGATTCATACGGAAAAGCGTACAATCACATAAACACCGTACGGCGCGTACCCCCATGATCGCAGGGGTATGGCGCGTACCCCTGCAATCATGGGGGATACACGCCGTACCCCGCGATCGCAGGGTGTACGCACCGTACACCCAGCGAACATGGGGTACGGTGCGTACACCCCGAGATTGCGGGGTACGATGCTTACCCCCCATGATCGCAGGGGTATGTTGTATGATGTATTCAGCTCATAGGAAAAGGGTCATACGGTGCGTACCCAACACGAATCATACTTGCCGGGTCGGAAAAAGCAGCCGCGATCCGTACAGATGTCGCGTACAGCGGGTTCCGAGGGAGAATCGTGTGGAGAATCGAGTCGTACGGTCTTTGTACGATTCGTACGGAGTCCTGCTCCTGGTACGAATCGTACTTCGTCGTACGTATGGGGGACGTTGCAGGGTACGATTCGTATGGGAAAAACGCTCCTTAAGGCTAATTGGAGCGCTTTTCCCAGGATCGGAATCGGCCACTTATTGTACACAGCAAGTTGTGGAGTTTCAGACCAATGACGAGGATGTTGATTTCAAATTAGTGAGTCTAGGGCCAGACATTGGACTATATCCTTTAATGATGCCTGATGATTTGCCACTGAATCTCAGAGATATGGTGAAGCCTGAAGTCTGGGACATCTCAGGAAAGGACAAAGATCTCATAAAGGGAGTTGAGCACGTCTGTATAAATGTTAAACCTAATGCTGTACATCCAAGAGCTCCTCAGTACAATTTGACTCACAAAACCATAGCTGGGATTCCCCCGTGATTGAGTCAATGATACAACAAGGCATTTTGAAGTAGATAATGGAGAGTCAATGCATTTCACCTTTCATGAGCTTGCAGAAACCTAGCAGTAAGTTCCATCATCTTGCAGAACCTGAGAAAAAATAATAATAATGTTGTTCCTTGTTGTCCTGTGGTGCGTAATCCAGTTGTGAATTTCTTTCAGATTCTATATGAGACTGAGTGGTTTATTGTGAATGATTTGTGTCAAGTTTTCTTCTCTATACCCCTACATGGGAAACAGCCATAACATCACATGTCTTACATCGCATGCCTTTACAACGCGGTTGTTACAATGACCACGTTGCACAGCGTGAATCATTACATCGCAAGTCATTTCAACGACTTGCTCTAGGGGTTGCACTGTTGTTGGAATTACAGTCCAACACCTTCCCTGCTGTTGCACAAACAGGAGTAGGAACAGTAAATGATAGTATTCCTAAGTCCAGGGCACCCCCTATAGTTGAACTTGCGATGTAATAGTTTGCTTTGTAAAGGCATGCGATGTAAGGCATGCAATGTAAAGGTATGTATTCCCCTTACATGAGGCCAGTTAGTACCTTTTAGCCTTCAGGTTCCAGAACTGTATTTTGACATGATGCTGAGTCTCAAAAGGATATACAGAGAGTCCTTCAATCTTTAATTAAATTCCTAAGAAGAACCTTGAGCCCTTGTAATGCCCTGTAACTCTGTCTTGGTTCAGTACCTTGACAACCTTACAGTAGCATCAGATACCCAGGAAGCTTTTAGACAAGACACCATTGCATTGTTAAATCACATGGCAAGTGCAAAATTACTACTGGTGTAAAACAGTCAGGAGCACGGAAACAATTTTCGGTGCAAAACGCATTTAGAAACAAATTGTACATCTACTTGCACAAACACACATAGGAGCAAAATCTCTCGTGGTGCAAAGTCTGCTGGATGCTGGAACAAATTTATGTGATAAATCATTCAATATAGTGAGAAAGATGCCACATTACTTTTATAAGGTGTGAATAAGTACAACATAATGTATGATGACAGCACATTGAGATTTAAACATCCTGGGTGAAAACTATTGGAGCAGCATCAACAGAAGTGTGGAAACACTTTTAGGAATACTACAATGGAATGCATTTTTAGACACACATATTAACATACATAATGACAATATCAGTGAGATTAAAATGCTCCTTTGCCCTGATTCATTATGTGAATGATACATTTGTCAAGCAATGGCTAATGGTGATTACCGAAATAAATAAAAGGCTGACAGGGGGTAATAACAGGCCCTCCCTTTTTTTTGGTTGTGACGAGGTGAGCCATGGCAGACACAGAAAGTGGTTTCTAGCCAGATCTAAAATTCTGGTTTAATACTCTGACTGAGGCAAGAGGGATTCCATCTTCTACTGGAAACTAAAGAATACATTAGAGGTCTTATTTTGCAGGTAATGAACTGGAACTGTTCTACCCAAACACACGTGTTATGCCAGGTTCACAGCCATCTGTCAGAAGTAAGGGGAGTAAGCAGTATGTTCAATAGCAGGTTCTTATTACTATGCCCCGCACCAGTCTCTGCGTGGCTGGTGGTGCCCATCTCCATTTTGCAGATGCCACCAATCTTCTTACCTTGGCTGGGGCATTCCGGTGGCAGTGGAAGCATCCAGATGTCTAGAATACGTGCAGGCCCACTGTGTAAAGAAAATGCAGTAGCTGCAAGGGAGGCCTTGCTGTGGCTCTAGTCACAGTGGCATAGTAAGGGGTGCGGAGGGGGGCAGCCGGAGTTATGGGGGTGGCGGCCTCCCCCGCTATTACTTGCAGTTTCCGGGCAGCAATCGCCAGCACCCCCGTCCGCTCCCCCCCACCCACCCAACACACACACACTTCAATGCGGCCTCTGTTGGTCAAACAGAGTAATCCCCCTGCTTTTCAGGGGCAGCTCCAATGGCGATAGTGCTTGCTTCTCATCACTGGTGCTCTCTGTTGTGTTGACAGTACTGGATGGGGGTGGGGGAGTCAGGAGCAATGAATTTTGATGGGAATCTTTTTTGCCTTATTTATTAGGTCCTGATTATATAAATTGATTAAAGAAGAATTACTTTGTACAATCTTACTCCAATGACATGTGGGCCGTTATTCGTGTATGTTTGTTTAAAAAGTGCAGTGTCCGGTTTGGACCGGTTTGTGTCCCAGTCACCCTTCCCCTCCTCTTTCCTTGCGGTGTCCTTCACCCTCCCCTCCTCTTTCCCGCCTTCATTACCTGTCTACTTCCCCAGCTCCTTCCCCCTCCCCTAAATCTTTCCCCTTGCCTGCTTTTCCCCTTACGTATTTGTGCTTATTGTTTATCCTGACCTTACAAGTAACTATGTTGCCATGCTCTAATAACTGTGTAACCTTTGTAACGATGTAACCTGTAACTATGATCTGATGCTCATGTAAAGCGCTCTGATACCTCCGGGTCTAGCCAGCGCTATATAAAACCTTTAAAATAAAATAAACTCACTTTTCCCGGCTGGAAAATCCAACTGATAAACTTACCTGGGGAATGGGCTGCAGCCCGGCATTGTAACACCCCCCCCCCCCCCCCCCTTGCCCCATTCAATGTGCACGGGGAACAGGTACTGCTTCCCTCTTTGAAAATGTAAGGATTTGTCCTCACATAGAAGGAAATACCCTGTGGAGTTCCACTCAGTTTATCTATTTTCATACAGTTATTCGCCATTCCATGTTGATTAACTCGTAATCGCACCGTACTTGTGGATTGCTACCACACAGTACTGGCGTTTATGAGTGCAGTTATCACGCTGGAAGTAAGGTGCAACTGATAACGGAGGCCTTTTTGTCTTCTTTTGCTTATGTGGGCCTGGCCAGTCAGTTACTTGGTCCCCACACCAAGATGCCATCCTTTGAATTTACTTTAGGAAGGTGGACAGAGGTGGATGAAATCTTCTGGTTTTGATGACATTTCCCAATGGAAAAAGAAAGATGGGTCATTGTTTAGAATTGCGCGTATTCTGTTCAATATTGTTCTTGTGAAGGCAGGAACAAACATGCACAAAGAGAGCAGACGTGTTTCACCAGCAATGGCAAAACAAGTGAAAATTAAAAGTGAAGGATAATCTCATTCAAAGTAGGAGCGGAACAGAGATAGTGTCACGACAGCAGCAATGATTAACGCTGCCCGAACGACTTTGAATTTACAACCTGCTGTCTACACTTCATTAGGCCAAGTGCCCAGGCTCTGACTGTTGAGTCCTTACTTTGGATGACAACACAGTTCTTTTATTTTCAGTCCAATATCACAAGCACACCTTTAAGTACTTTACTAATTTCTAAACAGTACTTACAAACTGGAAAAGCACCAGGCCTGCACACCATTGTGGGTGAAACGTGTTGGCTGCCCTTGTGCCCATTTGTTACTGCCTTCGCAAGAACAATATTAAAAAGAATTATTATAGTCCGAAACAATGGCCCATCTTTCTTTTTTATTGGGAATGTCTTCTCATCCAGAAGAATTTGTCCAGCTCTGTCCACCTTCCTAAAGCAAATCCCTTTCTTTAATGGGTTAGGGGTCGCCCCATTCAGGACATCTAGAACTTTTAAAAACTTCTCCCACTATTAGGACAGAAAACCCAGGAGACCACAACCCGTCCTCCCCTAGCTTACAAATCATTTAAATAGATGTTATGAAACTTACCAACCCAAGATGGCTTCAACTGAATTTTGTTTTTAAATCATAAATAAGGAAGCTGGAACTGAGCAGTGCTGGCTCCTCCACTACAGGACCGCCAGGTTATTATCATTTTATTTTTCCCTAATGGATCTACAAGTGCGGGGCAGGGCGACGTGGGCTGCTTTGCACAAAGAGCAAGGCAGGAATGGCAGGGACTCCTCAAGTGTGAATAACTGCTTAGCCGGACATCTTGGGCTGGCCAAACTGTTGTAAGCAAACCTCAGCTAGGCCTACTTAGTGCAAGGGGCTCGCCCTTCTCTGCACAGAGTCCTCATACCTTAGGAAGAAGTTGGCAATGAAACTGGAAAACACAAAAGCAAAGCTTATTAAACCTTTAAAGGTGGTACTACAGTCCACACAACACCCTTCAGTATTGTATCGAGTAGCACACTGAGCTAAAGCGCATGGCCCCTTTTATACACAATGAGGGGGCTCAAAAGAAGGTGATACAGAAGACAAGAGCAGTTTCATGACCATACAAGGACATATTGGAAGGCACAATCGATAGATGGGCGGAGTTAACAGTCTTCGGTAACTGGTAAACACATTCCTATCTGGAACCAGTTAGTAACGGTCATTGACCCTACTGCTCATGTCTGGACATGCTGGAAGCGGGGAATGCTAAATATAGTCTGTTGCCGGGCAGACTTCAGGTGCAGTTAACAAGAAGGAAGGACAAAGCGCATGACGAGCACATGGCAATGTATGGCATACAAAATGGCCGTTGCAAATGCAAAATGGAGTCGGCACATTTGATACGATAATGGTCAAACAAAGCATGTCTTCTGCTAATGCTTAACCTAATCGCCGTTGATTTACAAAAAAACAGTCATGCACACTGTGCATGTTCCTCACTAGGCTGCAATGCACAGTCCCAATCTGAGCGCAAAGCCACAGTGCTGTCAGCAGCGTCATGATTGGCTAGAGGACTCTGGAAGCCTGGATGTTTCTTGTTCCTTCCATTGTGGAAGAACAGAGGAGAGGCAGCCGCCGGCAAGGTAGGTTTTTCTCTTTTTTGTTTTCTCAGTTTTTCTTTTTCAACCAACCCCTCACCCCCTAGTCCCGCCCCACCACTGATGTGCAGTAGCAATTGCTACTGGAACTGAGCATGGATGAGTCACAACATGTTCAAAGTCAATTTTTTCTTTGCTTTTATACCCAACTTGCTATAATTTTTTTACTGATTGTCCATTTATATAGCTTCCTGATCATCTGTCCGGCTTCTTTTTTCACCTTCATTCTCAATCAAGTGCAACAAGATTGATACGGTTTTTTCCTCTTTTGAGACCAATTCTAAAAGGTACTCACCACGTTTACCAAGTCTAGATTGTGCAAGGTGGCACCATGGGTTCTGGAAAGGGTTGCACATCCTTTGAGAAATCAGAATTATACAGAAAGGAGTGATCACTTCGTTCAGCCCTTTTCAGCTCACTGTTTAGTGAGATGAGAAACGTATAACCAATGCTCCCCAATGAAAACATAGTAAAGAAATTATGGTATGCAACCGTTACCACGCAACTTTTACCACGCATACTGTTACAACACACACCATTACAACGCAGGATCCTTTACAACGCATACCTTTACAACGCATGACATTACATCGTAGATACTATTACAACGCATGCCATTACAACGTAAGTATAGGTAAGTATATCATTTTATTTAACCTTTTTTTAAATTACCAAAATATTAAAAATAAATTAATTAAAGTAATGTTATATATAGTTTGGGTTTTGGGGTACAGGGGTATTTTTAGGGTTCAGGGCTGGGTTTGGGTTTTGGGGTACAGGGGTATTTTTAGGGTTCAGGGTTGGGTTTGGGTTTTGGGGTACAGGGGTATTTTTAGGGTTCAGGGCTGGGTTTGGGTTTTGGGGTACAGGGGTATTTTTAGGGTTCAGGGTTGGGTTTGGGTTTTGGGGTACAGGGGTATTTTTAGGGTTCAGGGCTGGGTTTGCGTTTTGGGGTACAGGGGTATTTTTAGGGTTCAGGGTTGGGTTTGAGTTTTGGGGTACAGGGGTATTTTTAGGGTTCAGGGCTGGGTTTGGGTTTTGGGGTACAGGGGTATTTTTAGGGTTCAGGGCTGGGTTTGGGGGTACAGGGGTATTTTTAGGGTTCAGGGCTGGGTTTGGGTTTTGGGGTACAGGGGTATTTTTAGGGTTCAGGGCTGGGTTTGGGAGTACAGGGGTATTTTTAGGGTTCAGGGCTGGGTTTGGGTTTCGGGGTACAGGGGTATTTTTAGGGTTCAGGTTTGGGTTTGGGTTTTGTGGTAGAGGGGTATTTTTAGGGTTCAGGGCTGGGTTTGGGTTTTGGGGTACAGGGGTATTTTTAGGGTTCATGGTTGGGTTTGGGTTTTGGGGTACAGGGGTATTTTTAGGGTTCAGGGCTGGGTTTGGGTTTTGGGGTACAGGGGTATTTTTAGGGTTCAGGGCTGGGTTTGGGTTTTGGGGTACAGGGGTATTTTAAGGGTTCAGTTTTATAAAAATACTTGAATTAAATTAAATAAATTTATTTTAGTAATTTTAATATTTATTTTAAAAAGTATATATATCTATACTACTATTATAAAGGAAGAACTTTGAACCTTTGAGGTGGGTAAACTCGGGAATCACAGCGTCAATCCAAACACCCGATACATCGTTGTAATTGGCAGGGTCTGTAGATGGACATAGGCTATATAAAATAAAAAAATATACATTATTTGAAATATTTACCTAAAAATAAAAAGTAGTCCCTTGGAAGTAGCCCCGGCCGGCCGCGACGTGCGAGCTGACATCAGGAGCCAGGGAGGAGCGGCGGACATCAGCGCGGGGAGGAGTGGCGGACAGGCGGGGAGGAGTGTTGGACAGGCGGTGAGGAGCGTCGAGGAGCGGCGGACAGGCGGGGAGGAGCAGTGAGCGGCGGATGAGGTAGGTGAAATACAAAAGCTACATGCGGGGAGGAGCGGTGAGCATAGGTGAAATACAGGCGGGGAGGAGCGGTGAGCGTAGGTGAAATACAGGCAGGGAGGAGCGGTGAGTGTAGGTGAAATACAGGCAGGGAGGAGCGGTGAGCGTAGGTGAAATACAGGCGGGGAGGAGCGGTGAGCGTAGGTGAAATACAGGCGGGGAGGAGCGGTGAGCATTAAATGAAGCAGAAGAGGTAGCAAACGGCAAAAGTAAGTGCATTACAAAAGTTAGAATCGTGAGCCAACAACATACAAGAGGTAACAAACGGTGCATTACATGAGGAAAAAGTGACACGTGCAGGTTACAAAAGCGTACAAAGGAAACATAGAGGTATAATACTACAATGTATGAAGGAAGGCTCCGGGGGACCCACAGACATTACAAAAGTGAGTGCATTACAAAAGTGAGAATCGTACAAATGTTAGAATCGTGAGCCAACAACATACAAGAGGTAACAAACGGTGCATTACATGAGGAAAAAGTGGCGGGGAGGAGCGGTGAGCGTAGGTGAAATTCAGGTGGGGAGGAGCAGTGAGCATTAAATGAAGCAAAAGAGGTAGCAAACCGTACATTACAAAAGTGAGTGCATTACAAAAGTGAGAATCGTGAGCCAACAAAATACAAGAGCTAGCAAACGGTGCATTACATGAGCAAAATGAGACATGTGTAGGTTACAAAAGCGTACAAAGGAAACATAGAGGTATAATACTGCAATATATGAAGGAAGGATCCGGGGGACCCACGGACAACGTTGGGGCGGGCGGGGGCCCTGAAGCATGATTGCTCCAGGACAAGGTCGGGACGGGCTGCTAGTATATAATGTTAAAAATACAATGACATTAATTTAAAATGTATTTAATAAATAAAATAAATTACATATTTATTAATTACATTTTTAATAAAAATAATATAATAATATAATAAAATAATATACTTACCTATACTTACGTTGTAATGGCATGCGTTGTAATAGTATCTGCGATGTAATGTCATGCGTTGTAAAGGTATTAGTTGTTAAAGATCCTGCGTTGTAAATATTGCGTTGTAATGGAACGCGTGCTAAAAGTATGCGTTTTAACGTCATACATCCAGAAATTATATCACAGCCATCAAATAGCTCACAATTTCTAGGATCCTCAGTCAATCGGGAGAGTGCAGAGAGAAAACACTCTTCCACTTTCCCTCCTCAGAAGACATCAAGGAAGTGTGGGAACTGATAAGCAAGTATACCTTTAGAACTGGCAAATTTGTGCAAATCGGTAACTGTAAATTGTGGGTACACGGAGCACTGGCAGGTTTGTTCCCACCAGAAACTGTCGAGTATATGCACATACATTAGGACTTGGGGAGTGTTTCACAATTGGAAAAGGCAACTGAGCACTTGGAGACCTGAGAAGTGTGCGCAAACTGGATCTTGCAGTAATGTTTTTGTGACCAGACACTGACAAATGTATGCTAAGTGGAAACTGGTAATGGGATGCTTAATATTAACTTAACTTAACATTTTGTAATTACTGATCGATCGTAATTTCTTTGTCTACTGGAAAATGACAAATATAAACTTACTGGGATCTCCCAATAAGGTGTGGTCAGAGTAGGAAGGCATATCAGCTGACGAATATCAGGATGTCAAGGAAGGGTATTCCATATTCACAGCAGGATCCTCCACTGAAGGTCTGGTGGACTGTGATCACTGCTGCCAGCCCCTCTGCTAACCACACGCTTTTCTCTGTCCTTGTTACACACACACTCTGCCCCCTTACAGATGCACACCGCTTAGGGTTTGGTCTTGGTTGGTGGGCTGGTGTGAAGGTATAGATGTCCGAGGGTGGGCACAGCACTCCATTCCGATTTGCGGCACAGTTTGCGTGCTTTGGGAACAAAAAATTACATTTCCCATGAGGCAAAGCGGAAGTAGCCGCTGCGTGGGGCTCGTCCGACGGGGGTGCCATGTGGTTGCCGGACTCTGCAATGGTGGCGCTGTGACCCAGAAGCGCTGATAATTCTCGCTACTCACTGTGTGGACTCCTGGGACCTGGTGTTGTGTGGAGGGCCCTGGGGGTGGCAGCGCGACTTCCACATCGTGCCCCTGCTTGCTGCTGTGAGCTCGTCATATGGCTCTGTCTTACGGAACCCATGCCTGATTCTAAGATGGCGCCTACAATACACAGCTACCGCTGTCCCTGCCTGGTCATCAAGTGTGCTGTTACGACTGTTGCTTCGACTGGGGGATCTTGTGCTGCGGGCTAATCCTGGAGGGGACAGAAATCTTGCACACCATGCTCCCCTGTGCCCTGCCCTAGCCCAGGACCCCCAGCCCTCCCAGACATCGGAGCTCAGTATCGGAGGCCTGAGGCACGACCCCCCAGCTCTCCCAGACATCGGAGGTCAGGTCTTTCTTCCCTGACCCCTGGTCTCCGGATTGATCTCCTCTGCCCCAGCTCCTCTTGGATGATGAGGCTGTGACTTTACTGCAGACTGCCTTTCTCCTTCACCCCCGGACTTGCTGGCTATGGCAGCCCTCTTCCTGGACTTTCGGACTTGGACCTTTGTGGTCCTCGCCATTTTCTTGTATGACTCGCTTCTTCTTCTACCTTTCTCCTCCGCAATTTTAGTGATCTCTGACCTCCCCCCCCTGTCATGGCGAACTTTCTATTGTCTCTCCTGTTGCCTCTGACACACTCCTCACTGTCTCACTCATTACTATCTGCTTACCTCTCTCGTTTGTCTCCCTTTCCTGCCTTTCTCTGTCCCCCACCTTGGTGCTGTGACTGCATCCCCCCTCCGACTGCATCCCCCCTCCGACCCCACTTAATGGAACTGTGCTTTTCTGTATATAGAGATAACTCTAATCACTAGTATGTGCAGTAGACCTTTGTATATCTACCAATTCCTACGTGACTCTTAGAGTATATCCATTTGTATCCCTTCCCTGTGTATATAGAGATAACTCTAATCACTAGTATATGCAGTAGACCCTTGTACTCTCTACCATTCCTACGTGACTCTTAGAGTATATCCAGTCATATCCCTTCCCTATGTATATAGAGATAACTCTAATCACTAGTATATTCAGTAGACCTTTGTATATCTACCATTCCTACGTGACTCTTAGAGTATATCCATTCGTATCCCTTCCCTATGTATATAGAGATAACTCTAATCACTAGTATATTCAGTAGACCTTTGTATATCTACCATTCCTACGTGACTCTTAGAGTATATCCAGTCTTATCCCTTCCCTATGTATATAGAGATAACTCTAATTACTAGTTTATGCAGTAGACCGCTGTGCTCTCTACCATTCTTATGTCTCTTAGAGTATATCCATTTGTATCCCTTCCCTATGTATATAGAGATAACTCTAATCACTGGTATATGCAGTAGACCTTTGCACTATCTACCATTCCCATGTGACTCTTAGAGTATATCCATTTGTATCTTCTCCTCGTGTGACTTTACATCTTGTAAATTTGCAATTTTTTCTGTTTGTATCCTTTATGTAACGCATGTAATCCTAAATCCTTATGTTTTTCAACTGGTTCTTATGTAAAGCGCTCTGACACCTTCGGGTAAAGTTCGCGCTATATAAAATACCATAAATAAATAAATAAAATAAAAGCACCTGCGAACAGGAAGAGGAGGACAGCCCAAAAGGAGCCTCCGGGAAAGAGGAAAGTGCTGATTATTGCTCTCTGCCGAGCAGTCCGTGGCACTGCATGTAACCTACTCGTGTTTGGTTAACGGTACGGGTGCACTTGCACCGCCTTGGACGAGATCCTGGCTGTCAGCTGATGTGCCTGTTTGGCACCGCTTGAACAAACAAGACTAGATCACTAAGTGCCATTGTTTGCCACTGAGGTTTTCGGATTGCCCGAAAACTTCGGCAACGTTCCATGTTTAATACTGGATATAACAAGCCTAAGAATTCACGGCCTTATTGTTTAGGTGATTTGAAGAACTTCGGAGTTACGAAGCAAGTATACTGGGATGCGCATTCACTTTCTGGCATGTTACAAACCGACTGCTGCAGAACCTCAAAAGAAGCATTTTGGTGATTGTTGTTTGTGTAACCTTAACAGGGGGTTCAAAAGGCAGCCTTCTGCTCTTCCCCTGTGAAGTGGACCCTGTTATGTATGCGAGTGTGTATGGTTCTATATTGAATGCGTATCATATATGAGAAAAGTACTAAGAGTGTGATAAAGTATTTCATGTAGAATCAGGCATTACAATTCCCTTCTGTTTTGACCCCTCTCTTAGCACAACCCAAATTCTTACTGACCTAGTGGCAGGGACGTTTATTCATTCCTCTAATTTTTGGGCAGGGGAATTGTTGTTTTGCCTTACACGTACGGAAAGCCTAATAGGTAGCCATTGAAAGGATATAGTATAAGCCTGTACTTACTAGTATTGTTTTGCCTTTTCAGATCTCCCTCCCTGCTGACCCTTTCCTTTCCTTCCCCCGCTTGATCATCCCATTCACCTGTGCTATTATAGCACTCAGGGTTGGGACTACCGAGAGGTGGACCGCTTTGTGGCATCGAACCCTTCCCGAGGAATCACCGAGCTTTCAGTCCTCATGTATGTGTTTCTCATGGAGTGTATTTGGAACAGAGCAGAGGAGGACCTGGCATTCAATTTCAATCTCCCTCAACTGCTCACTATATCCCCAACTACAAATCCAGGTGTACAGAAACTACAATGAATGGGACTGCTCTCTATTCTTTTAGAGCATATAACGTAGAGGATAGTGTATGTTTTGTCAAGACAATATTCTGCACCTTCCGGAGAATCACAGCAAAGAAGAGAAGTAAGGAGTTAGGAGCAGTAATTCCCAGCTCTACTCCCTCTTGTCCTCAAAGTAAACATAACCGGAAACACCAGAAGATATGGGTAGGAACCCTAAATATGGTGCTCCCATATGTAGCTAAATACACCTATGAGGTTAGAAAGATGAAAGTTACTTGGCTTGGATGTAACATTTTAGCCTGTTCAGGAACTGGCAGGTTACATGACTGGGTATCTTGGCTCTGTCATGAATGAAATGCTAAGGGTTGTCTGTCATCTCATAACTGGTAGTGGTGTGTTTCAATAGGCTATTGGCTACCATTAGTGTGCGAAATGGTAAATAAAGGAGATTAATGGTGAAGAAAAACTGTTAGGACGGTATGTCCATGCATGGAATACAGTTGTGTCCCCCGTGCCCTGTGTGCCCAACTGTGTGTATCTGGTATCCTGACTTTTGAATTTGGGCCTAACCTCAAACTAATCTACTATGTTCCCATAGGCCTAGGCATGTCCTTTGACATGAGTGAGGTCCTGGACCTGTCCTGTGACCTAGGAGCATGCACCAAGTGTGCCCTCATTGTACAGATAATGGACTACTGTCCTAGCCGCTGCTTTAATATACATAGTCGTAGCTGCAGTGTACAAAGTTATGATAGTCCATAGTTGTGTCCAGAACTTTTATCCGTGCCACTGGAGTGAATGCCTACTGGCTCACACATTTACTGTTCTGCTACTATGTCCTACTCCTAACTCAAATCCTAGCTCTAACCACCACAGGTAAAGTTATGTGTATTTGAATATGTGTTCTGTGTGATGCATTCATGGTGCGTATGAGTGAGCCAAAGTAATGGAGGCCTGGCCTTGTGCACAATATGGGGGTGAGGTTGTGTCCTAAACTTTGCTAGCCATTGATGATATCCCTGAACATGGAGAGAGGACACACAGACACTGAAGTGGTAACAGAGGAGACATGGCTCCTTCAGAAATCTGATTAGGCCTTTTGATGAGAGGAACTCTGATTAAACTCCCTGAATCATTACCTTCTGTTAGATGGTGGGGGTGAATGGTGAGACTGCAGGCTCTGATGTTCAAGTTAAAAGGGCCCGTATGAAAGGCCATTCTTTTGTCTTTCCCCTGATCACTTTTCAGTGTGGCTGATGATAGCCAGGAGCAGAAAGCTCACACATCTGTGTGCCTCTGTTGTATGTGTTCTAGTTTGGAGACTACCCTGCTGTGAGGCATATCAGTCTACACAAATGTTATGTCTGGACAGCAGCATGGTGAGGATACTTAAAAGGAGAACCAACTCAAACCCAATCTGAAGGTGCAGACAGTGCACCCACATCTCCAGTATGCTATATGCAGTATCTATAAATGTCAGATCCACTGACCCAACTTTTGATCCATTTCCAAGGTTCCTACGACTAAGAAGTGAATTCTCCACAGAGTTATGTTGTGCACCTAGAGCTGGTGTCTGCCTGACAGTCAATTTCTCAGATGTGAAAGACCATCTCCTATGTCCAACACTTGCTGCTAGAGCTAATTAAATGCCTCGAAGCACTGAGGACGGTACGTCCATACATGAGAGAGGGAATGAACCTGCCAACCCTGTAGGAGGAGTGATTGCACAGGAGGCATGAGGTGCAAAATGATCCTGGTACAGTAGGTTTGTAGAAGCAGATGAATTTGATTTGGAGAGTGATCTGTGTACCCTGATGTTGGTAGGCCCCACACTCTCCAGTGTGATTTCTGGTTGGAATTATCAATCTGCAGCATTACTGGAGTGGCTGAGCCTGACCTGTGAAGATGCAGCCTGACCTGAGCCGCTGAATCTGATCTGTGAATTTGTGGTGAGTCTTCAGACTGATCTTTGAAGCTGTAACAGAACCTCAGCTACTGGACCTGCTCTGTGAAGTGCAGTGTGTCCTGAGCAGGTGCACCAGAATTGTGAAATCATAGTTTAGCCTGAACCCAATCGCAGCTTGGGCCAGAGCTAGCTTGCAACTTGAAACTGAAGCTGTGGTCTACCATCCAACCTGTTAGGCCTGTGCGAGGCCTCGCCATCTGCCTGAGACCTGCCATGTATGGCTGCACCAATCCAGACCCAACAGCCCAAGTGAGGCAGCATTGAGCACCTGCTGGGCCAGCCGTGATAAAATACGGCATTTCCCTGAGCAGCTATCATTAATTGCTGACATATCACCAAGACAACAGGGGAGGCCAAGAGGAACTGCAAGTTTGCACTCCGCCTGAAAGAGGTTTAGTGACCAAGCTTCACAGGAGTCAGTTGACTGCCTGAGAAGCCCCTGAACTGAGAGATTAGTTTGGTGTGAATCAGTGAACTGAATTAAAAAGACAGACTGTGCAATAACGCAAGACTATTCAGGGCAATCTGGATCTGAGCATAATCATGCTATAACCAAATCTGGGGAAGGAACTGCTTGGAACACGAGGGGTGGACGGGGTCAACAGTGGAAAGAGGAACCAACCTATTCTAACACTACGACACTAAATGGAATTGTGAACATTTTCCTATGTTTAATATTTAATTCTGGCGTGCATTAAAATACTTTGATTTTGAAAGTCAAGCACTGAGTTGACAATCATTTTGTGTACTATTGTGTGTTTATTGAGTACTCAGCTCTGAGCACACCTACACTACCTCACTGAGAAGCCTGTGACTTCTGGCTATTGCTGCCACTGAAAGTCAAGTGGTAAAGGGCTTGTACTTTACTCAGTTTGCAGAGATTTAGTAGGAGAAGCCCAGGGACATCAGAAGCAAATGAACTCAACCTCTACAGTTGTCGGTGAATAGTAAGGGTGGGCGTAGTTCGCGAAGTAGCGCCACGGAAAGATATGCAAAGTGCACTTCGCACTACGTGAACTTCACGTAGCGCTACGCAAGCTACGTAGTAGCATGTTCGCACTGTGCAAGATGTGTTTTCAATCATTTCACAGTGCGGACAATCATCCGGCACTGTGCAATCATTGAAAACGGCATCTAGCAAAGTGTGAACTGTAGTTTTCTGCTGCTCGAGTAGATTTTTACTCGAGCGGCAGCTTTCTCAACGCGAACTGGTAGTTTCTCATTGCGAGCGGTCGCGAGCATGCGCAACCACTCGCAATGAGAAACCTGACCTCCCCGCGTTGAGAATCTCACCAGGATGTCATTATCTTTGCTCACGGTCGCGAAAATTACTTTGAGGACCGCGAACAAGCAAAAAATGACCGCTGCACTATGCTACGCTGCACTACGCGTGTTCGCACTGTGCTAAGTGCAGCTCGCGTAGTGTGAAGTTGAGCAAACTGGGCAAACTACGCGAGCGTAGCGTAGTGCTTCGCCCAGGGTTAGTGAATAGCCCTTGCTTGTCCTGTGGCCGCCCAAACTGAGTCTGACAAAGTTATGTGTACTAAATGAGAACTGGATGTAACATCAGTCATGAATGAATTAATAAATGAAAGTTTATTGCATAGATATAATAAATTACCAATTATAATCATAACACAATAAAATCATCGTGAACACTAACAAAATAGAAAATAATGACCATGAATTTAAAAGACATAAATTATCCAAAATGGTGATATGCAAATTCTAAAAATGTCATAAACTTCCCAATAAATTGCATTTCATTGGTAGAGAAACAGTGTCTGATTGCTTCATGAATTGTTCTACAGTTTACTTTTACTAAAGAGGACTTCAGGTATGTTTTTTCCTCGCAGACAGTAAAGATGGGAACAGACCAGTGAAGTAGTGTGGCTCACTGGTTAGAGGCGGCAGACCCGAGAGCAGAGGACGGCCCGGGACCAGGGTTCGATTCCCGGCGCAGCAGGTTTCTGGACTAGGGTCAGCGGACTCGATAATTCTCTCGCCTCGGTGCCCACTCTGATCAGCGATCACACTCGGCAACTCTGGGCATTAGCTTGCCTCATCTTCACTAACGGCCCCACCAGACCGCCGGGGATGCCTGGTCTCACCCTGGAGATACCCATTAAGGGACCATCTCTCAGGGAAACCAGGAAGGGTTTTGCAGCGCTCGAAGCGCCTTGGGACCCTCCGGGTAAGTAGTGCGCTATATAAAGGCCTATACATTTACATTTACATTTACACACAACATATTCTACTGATTCTTCCTTATAGCCAGAAAGTCAACAATGTCTTAATGGATGCCACTTCTAATTCCATGATCTTGCAAATTGGGCGATTGGTATATAGAGAAAACGAAACCTCGAGTACTGAACCTTACAAGTTGGATTTAAGGTACAGGAAAGGTAACCCTGAGCTGTGTTCGGGTGGGTATCCGAGGTAATACCTGAATGTTTGCAAGCCTGTAAGAGTACTAAATCTTTCTTTTGCCACTCGATGATAGCAACTCATTATATTAATCATATTTCAATGTGTCTTCTATAGCCTTAACACAATCAAATATATAATTTATAACTGAACCAATCTGTTTAGGACTAATGAAAGAAATTAAAGCAACTCCAGCCGAATCTTACAATGAGTGAATGAAGGGCGAAGGCCAAGTAATACCTTAATTTTGTTAATATATAATTTGTCCAACTCGGCTATGATTTTATCATTAAAAACCATTGAAGCATGCAAAAGGGTCAGGATTAGCTTGCTGTTGAGAGCTGTAATTACAGGAGAGATTGCTTGACTGCCATGAGTATAAAAAAAAACATTCTGCAATTACGTAATTAATTGAGCTTTTATTCAATTCAATAGTCATTATTCAGGTTAAGAAACCATAAAAGATACATGTGTATACTGTCCATTCATACATAAAACTTTTTAACAACAAATCGCACCCAAAATCTTCCAATGGCAATCAGTATTAACATAGTTTGTTTTAAGAAGAGTAGATAAGTTAATAAATAAATAACGGGTACAACAATTGTTAATTTTAAAAGTAGATTCTAGTACTAATGCTATTCTCTAATTTCCTAAATTTGGATGATGTTAGATCAAGGCAGAAGTTAATAAAGTGCATGTGCAAGAAAGTGCTTATACATACACAAACTGTATACAATATTAAAATCATCTTAATATATTAGCAGCTGCAGTTGGTTAGACTTTCAAGCATTTTCCCTTGCTTTTTAGATTAACACCTTAACCGCGGCGGCAATTCCGCCACGGTGCGGGCGTTCTAGAGAGTGGGCAGGGCTGCGACGGCCGTTGGCCGTTCACAGCACCAGGAAGGGAGTGCTAATGGCCGACGGGAGCACGGAACGGGTTAACAGCAAATAAGTATCGGCTTACACAGTGATGAATACTGTTTTGCATATATCCTGAGTATGTATTTTTCAAGATCTTCTTTGAAAGATGCATTACTGAGCTGGCAGAATCCCAGAAATAATTTAGACCTAGTTTACAGAACCACAGGTGCACATGTCTCACTACTGCAGTTTTGTTTGACCATATAATCTTAAAATCTTAAAAAGTCCCTCTTTGTAATTTATAAGTTCTTCTGCGGTCCACAGACGGACCCAGAATAGCAGAGGTCTCAGTGTGGCCTGTTGGTCTATGCATTTTATATTGAGATCCTGAAAGATAGGAATCATGGGTGTACATACGGGGAGGCGTAATCCATCTTGTTACCCCCCAGAGCTCTGCGCCATATAATGTTGCAGATTGAGCCCTGTATTTATAAACCTTGTGGGCAAGAGACACTGCCTTGGTTACACTATTCTGATGTTTCTTCAATACTGGCATGGAATTTTGTAGCAGGATAGCCCTGCTTTTATGTAAATGTACCATGTCAATTTAGTGTCTAGATAAATACAAAGTAGTTAAAGTTAGGCACATATATTAACTTTTGATTTTGGACTGTAATGTTTTTCTTGAAAGTTTTATGTGGTCTTATTGCCATATATTTTGTTTTGTTAGAGTTTATTTCAAGGGCCTTTACTACACAATGTCGCTAAAAGAATTTAACAAATGTTTCAGTCCCATCGTGGTTTGTGATAACAAAATGGCATCATCAGCAAATAACAGAGCCTGCACTGGCTCCCCACCCAACTTATGTGAGTCATATTCACAACCCTGGAGGTGCCTCACTACATCATTTACGTATAGTGAGAAAAGGGTAGGAGCCAGAACACATCCCTGACTGACTCCTCTCCTTATAGGGATTGCCTCTGTAAGTTCACCCCTGAGTCCACTTTGCATAGTTGTCCTCATGCAAAGCACTATCTGTGTCAGACACTCTTCGGGGACTCTCTGAGTTTGGAGGGCATTCCAAAGGGAATCCCTAGGGATGAGATAGAAGGCAGCCTTCAAGTCTATAAATGCTATGTACAGGTGTCCTTTCATTAGTTTTGTGTATTTCCATCATATGCAAAGAAGTCTAAAGACCTGATCTATTGTGCTCGTTGTTGTTCTAAACGCAGCTTGGTACTGTGTTAAAATGTTGTTACCCCCTATCCAGTTGTTAGTTTTATTAAGATCTGTTTTGCGTAAATCTTTTGTAAGGTATCTTTTAGGCTTATAGGCCTATAATTGGCCGGGTCTTGTCAAGCTTCCTTTTTAAAAAATGGGATTATTTCAGCCCCTAACCTTGACTCTGGTAATGGGACTCCATCTGCTACAGCACTACAAAGAAGGTTTACGTAAGGTGTCCATACTGTTTTGTCATGTCTCAATATGTCACTGAGAAGTTTTTCAGGACAAGGGGCTTTTCCCTGGTTTGCCACCATTGTTTCTTCTAGACTAAAATAAGGGACTGAGTTTGATTAGCTCTGGGCGGTCACTAAGAGGCATGTACCTTAGTTAAAAAGACTATGTGTTGGTTGGGTGATAACCTCTAAGTATAGTGACATAAAATGACCATGCCTTGTGTCTGGGTCCAAAAAGAGATCCAGACTAGGGGTTCTAGTTTTGTTATACCTAGCTAAGAATTTTCAGAACCCTACATAATTCTTATTCTTAGCTGCAGTGATCAAGTCATTCCAAATGCGGTCATCCAAAGTCCGGTTTGTGTCCATTAATAGTTTGTTATACTTGGCCCTTCTGTCCCTCAGTGCTTCAATATTGTTAGATTTTACAGCTGCTAATAATTCACTTTTTGCTTTGCAACAGTCATTATTGTAGCAATGGTTATATGAAAGGTAATTAGTCGCTCTAGCTGACTCATGTTCTCTGGGGATTTTACTCATTATCGGTTTTAATTTATCTACCATAGTGCGATGGATCTGCACGATGGGAATGTTCTGTGTGGATATACCAATATAAGGAGCTAGGACATCAGAATTATTTTTTATAGATCTTCGTTATAGCATCCAGATTGCCTGCAATAGATGGCCATTTCAGAGCTCTACCATTGTTGCTAACTATCGATTGGATTCGATTTCTAGCATTAGAATTAGTTCTCAGAGTCCAAGTTTCAGAAAGAGATCCCACCATTTTTAAGCACAATGAAAAGTGATAACTGTCGTCTCTAGCCTCTACTTCTAAATCAATTGTTTTCTCATGAAGATACACAAACCATTATGTAGTCAATTCTGCTCTTTTATACATATGGGCACTTGGTCTGTCTGAGGGCAACCTACCATTACAGGCCCTCAGTCCCTGCCCTGAAACTAGTCTGATGATTTGGGTCACTGTAGTCATGCACAGTACAGAAGTACTGGCCTCCAAGGGTGGGTCACCGCTGGCCTTGTCCTCTTCCTCCAAAAGGGTTTTTAACCAGACAACAGGTTCAATTTTACAGTTAAAATCTTCACCTACAATTACTGTTGCTCTAGAATCTATAGAACTTACAAAATTATCCAAAAGGCCTATCACTGAGGATTCCATACTTGCAGGTCTTGATCTGTTATAAATATTTAATAAATAGATTTCTGTTTTATTATACAATTTTACTTTTACCCATAGTATATCCAGTGATTTTAATTCCAAATTAGTTATTTCGACCTTTAAGGTAATTTTTGTCCATATGACCAGACCACCCGATGGTCTACCTCTCATTGAGGGAACAGCATTAACACTAAAGGTTTTAAAGCCCAACTTATGTGGTGTTTTCAGTGCCCAGGTGTCCTGTAGCAGGCAAAAACCATATTAATTCATATACTCCTGCCATTCACAGTCTATTAGGTTTATGCTTCAGTCCTACAATATTTATATTAAATTGTTTCCAATAGCTGGGTTTCGTCATTCCCGGGAAAGGGGCTAGCTGGTACATGCTCACCTACTATACCCGCCTTCTGTGCTATTGGGTATTCCTGTAAGTTTAGTAAAGGAGGATTTGAGATTAGGTTTTCTGTAAGAGGACGTAAGGATCTATCACATTGGTCAGGTGCAAACTCATACTTTGACCATCAGTCAACTGCCTCCAGATTGTTTTGAGAGAGGCTAGGATGGGGCACTTTCCTAGAATTTGCTTGTTCTCTAAGATCCTCTGCTGTATGACTGCTGGATTATTCAGCTTGAACCTTACCAAAGTGCTGCGGGAGGGCTTGTTCTTAAGTCAAGCGCTATTATCCCATCCACTAAGCTCTTTGTTTTTAGGGTAAGAAGTATAACCGTAGGCAGCGTATTTAGTTGAAAGACGTTCCACTTTCAATGCTTATATCTTATCCAGTGTATGACCTTGTTTATTTGTGACTCTTCGTCCTCCCTATAGGAGAAGAGTTTGAGTTTAGGTACGTTCGTCATATATACTTTCCATTCCACTTATCTGGAACTAACATTAATTGTCTGATTATTGGAAAACTGCCTATAGTCTGGACAGCTAGTGAATGGGTATGACTTTAAGTGCACAGTGTGTAGATCCTGCTCCCGCAATTTAATTCCTGTGTCTCTTGCTGGCCAATTATTATGACCCCCCCTGGAAGTAATTATGCTGTAATTTATTATTTTCAGTATACTTTTGTCCGCCCACCACCCTTCTCTTATGCTCGTCCCCTTTCTCGAACCTTAATCTTGTGGAACTATTGGTCATCACCCTATCCCAGCCATTTCCTTCCCCTTGATTTTTGTTTTGCAAAGCTGCGCTCAAGCCCTCTGGTTAGTTGCCTGTACAATTGGTATAGTGAATTCTGAGTTTGAGAGTTTCAGATATCTGGATGGTAGTCTGATGTTTCCCAAGACTTACACAGGATTCCTTTAATACAACGTTCCTATCTACATTGTCTTGATGCGTTAGCTTCCCTATTAATGTTGTTAGGTTGATAACCTGTTAGTTAGAACATCTCATCTCTGCACTAGATCAATTATCAGTTGAGGGTTAGTGTTATTTTGCGCTTCATAGACCCGTTCTTACGGGCACCTTGGAAAGGCAATGATTTAGGCTGGCTTTTGCTTGTTGCTCGTTGTTGCATTGTCAAGGCAAGTTTGGATTTGGATTCTGTGTAAAAGGATGCATAGAGTCATTGTCTAACAAAAATGCCTATGTTAAAGAGGAGAATCTATTTGAGCACGTGATGGGGTCACCTTGTCTCTTAAAGTACAGGTTAACTCTTCTTGGGCACAATCATTTGCTTGCTGAAGTTGTTCACAATCGCTTTGGATGGAAGGCGTGTCTAGGGGATGGATATCAGGTACACCGGACAGGGTTTCAATAGTGCTTCTATTTGGCCTGGTTTTGAGGCATTCTCTAGTTGAGAGCCAGATGTGCATTTGCTATAGAAGGCAGTTATGTTCGATTTATGTTTATTAACTGTTTTGCATTTATTGCTTAACATTCACTTCACCTCCTCAATCAAATCATCTATTTCTTCAATAATACAATTCTCTGCTGTGCTTTTTCTTATCTTTGACAATTTTCCTTAAATTAGTCCCTCTGTAGCCTTCCGCTTACCTATAATGATAGATTTGTATTTTATGGTAGAGGAGAACAATAGCTCGCCAAATACCTCTCCCCGCCCAAGCAAACTTTTAAAAGATTCCATCTTTTCCTTATTGGTAATGACAATGGACTGTTCAACATGGCCAAAATTGTTGACAGTAGATCCCAGGCAACAAGGCCTGTCCCTTGCCAGTATACCAATACACCTGTCAGTCACGTTAATCAAAGCTTTTATTCTTTTATTAGCTAGATGGTTTTCCCATGTAAACCTCTAGTCAATTCATATGCCAAAATAATTATAATGTGTCAGTTCTACTAAAGGCTGACCATTAAGTCTAAAACCTGGGTTTGCTCTTTTGCATCCAAAATACTTTATTTTGGTTTTATCAAAGTTAATCTGCAGATCATTTGACTGATTCAACTCACATAGCCTCGGTAATTGGGCCTGTAAGACTCTAGGGGTTAATGAAAAAAGTACAATATAGTCTCCATTTGCTAAATAGCTGAAGTGTTTTTACCTAATTTAGGGGCAATGACATTCGAATGATCCAAACACATGGATAGGTCGCATGTATATAAGGAAAATAACAACAAAGCTAAGGCACACCCCTGTTTTAGGCCATTTGTGGATGCCCCAGTTGATACATTTACTCCACAGTTTAGCCCTATTAACATCAAAAAACGCTTGTGAATAGTAAATATAACACACATATAATGACAGGTGCCTTTTCAAAGTTTTTTCACTAGCAATTTAAAAGCTGTGATGTTATCACTAATAAAGCATCCTGCTCTAAATCTAGTTTGATTAATAAGGATAAGTTTGCTGTTAAAAGCCCAATCATACAGGTTAGATAATAAAAGTTTGGCAAAAAGCTTCACTTCACTGTCCAATAAGGTGATAATTCTTCAGCTCATTCTTCAGGTCTGTCTTATACATTGGATGTATTAAAGCGCCTTTCTAGGATGGAGGAATTTGTCCTACCTGTAAAATGGACAAAAACAATTTACTTGGGCCATCTGCCCAAAAATCTGAGTTGGCTTTTAATATATGGGAATCCCATTGGGTCCGGCGGCTGTAGATGAGCTAAACATTTGTATTAGCCCTAGTATTTTCTTGGTAAAAATTGTTAACTCTGGTTTGCAGTATGCAGGCATTGGGTATGACAACACAGTTTTCTTGTTAAATGGGTCATTACTGAATGACTTCCACTTGTCAAATGGGATAAAGGGATCAGTTGCAGGGGGTAAAACCCAACCGCCATGGCCAATCAAAGTCCAGAAACGCTTAGAGTTATTTTATTTAATAACAAGATTCAGGTTCGCCCATGCTGCCTCTTGTTGAATGTGCTGGAGCTCCTGAACATTCAGCTCATAGCCTTTTTAAAACTATTTTATGCATGGATCCCAACGTGTTGAAGGTCGTTCCAGTAAGATGTGACATAGTTGCCTCCAGTACTCCTTCGTGAGTGCTGTACTGGCCTTGTCATGTGGAATCTTGTGGTTAATTTTCTTGGGCCCTAATCTTGAATAGATACAAAGCATAAGTGTAGTAATGTATAGACATTGCCAGTAAATCGCACAGCTGCAGAACACAAAAATCAGATGTACCTATCAGGGCACTGAGATGTAAATGTAGTCAATGGGATTATGTATATCAGGGAAACCAGGGAGGAATCACATAGTTTCCCTCTGTTGTCTCTAGGATTCTCATATCTATTTTCCTATCCACTGCAACTTTTTGACACCAGCTTTACATCTTTATCTGAATGATGTTGCTTAAGCATCCCTGGTCACATTTGTATTCCTACATTCATTTTGGTGATGCTCACCTTATTAGTCCTAGCCTTTGGTTCCACTGATAGAATTTTCCTTATTACTGTTTAGGTTTAGTTTATTTTTCTGCTCTTTTCTAAGAATGTGGGACCAGATGCCCTCTCACAGGCAGGTCCATTTTGTGATATCATCACATTCCTCATATTTGGGGATAACCATTTATGCATGTTATGGCCATAAGAGTTCTCTCTGACCCTTGGAAATTATGTTGCTGCCACCATTTATGGGTGCTAGACTCATATCTGCTCTTTCCCTTTATATTGACAGGAGTCCATCCTCCAGGGCTATTCTAAGAGCAAGCCTTGTTAAAAGAATGTTCTCCTCATTAGGCTGTCCTCAATGCTGCTAGGGGTGCCTGGCCCACCTGTGTGGGAGGTAGGTACCCTTTGCACTACTTTTTGAAAGATTGGCACAGGGATCACATTTCTAGTGGAGGAGGTTGGGATTTTTCTCCCTAATCACTACTTTCTCCTTCTGCAAGGAGCTCATCCTCTTTAGGGTGCTCCATAGCAAATTCCACAAATAGCTCTTGGAGCTTGGTCTTGGTAGGATTGAAACCAGTTTTAATTTCCTTGAGTTTACAGAGGGTCCTTCATGCCAAGATGGAGGTAAGGTGTCAGGTTGAGCTCCACAACCATGTTCTCTATAACCATTATTTCACTAAAGTTGGGGTCTTCTTTAAAGGCCTAAAAAAAATGCACTTTTATCCCCTAACTAAAGAATGTTTTAAACTTTTAAAAATGCTATAGGCACTAGGTCAAGGCCCTAGCAAGACTTTTAAAAACTTGGAAACATTGACAATTCAAAATTACAGTTGAATCTAAAGGCAATTTTGGATTTTAGTTGTGTGGTCACTTTTTATCAGAGTGGTTCAGCAAATGCAAATACATAGACCCCACCACTGATCCACCAATGTAGGAAGTTGGCTCTGTATATACTATACCAAAATGAGGTATCATGTACATGGAATCCAGTTGATCCCCAGAGGCTTCGCAGAGGTTCAACTAGATAATACTGATGCTCTCTTTTGTGGTAGTGTGGCGAGCAGTTAGGCTTATCAGAGTGCAGTGCTAAACATTTGTTGTACATACACAGGCAACATGACTACACACACACACACAATTACTAAATCTGACGAGACCAATGGTTTCATAAAATATTACTTTTAGTATATTTATTTTATAGAACCAAAGATACTTTGTCGCATGTAAATACATTTTGCAATTTCAATTACTTTCAACCCCTTGGGCACGGCCGCGATTTTCGCGCTGTGTGGCCGTTTTTAACAGTGGGCAGGTTCATGACGGCCCTCAGCCGTCATCAGCACACGCCCACCGCAGTGCATGACGGATGGGGGCCGTCATCAGCACCGAAGGGGTTAATGTAAAAAGTGGACACAGTACATTTTTCAAAAATGCAATGTTATCCTATCGGAGGAAACACAATTAACAATATGCAGGTAAGTAAGCGATTTACAATAATGAGTCTCTGGATAAAGAATTAGTACCAGGTAAGGTTTAGGTTAGTGACATAACAGCTCCACCAGCGGCACTGAGGCAGCTGACTGCTGAGGTCAAGCTCGGGATCTGGTGCCAATGTTGTCCAATGGAGGAGAGGCAATCAAATTGGTACTACTCACAGGTAAGTAGCACAGTTTTGTAACCCAGTCTCCAGGGGTTAAGGTAAGCACAGGATAGACCACAAGACAGTACCAAACTTACAGAGTCAGTGGCACTGTGGTGGCCGGGTGAAGAGGGCCAACACAGCGACGAACGCCCAATGCAAACAAACGGAGACTCTCAAAGTTGGAAACAGGCTGCAAGCCCTAGCCAGAGGGCCGACTGAAGGAAGCCTACAACTGCACAGGTAAGTTAAATTTTGCTGCAGCATCTGGACACCATCAGTTGATATCCCCAAGGCCCAGGGGATCCGGGTGCAGGAGTGTCCTTTGGCATCGGAAATCAGCTTACCGGTGCAGGACATAGTTGGGGGGTCATCATGCAGAAGCTGTGGATGATCCCCCTTACTGCTTGCATTTATATATAAAAATGGCGCACCCTACCTATCTTTGCTTAGACATTACAAAAATACTAATGCCATTATACAATATCCTAAAAACGTAGACACCTATCGCACAGCTGGAAGAAATTATGGAGGGGGTCAGCGTCTGTGATAAAAATTTGCCCAAATATGATTCCATCACCCTGGACAAGCAAACTTAGAATGTGCCACGAAGCAATAGCATTATCTACAGATAAATGGAGTTAAAAAGCTACACGTGGTTTATTAGTCTTTGTCAGTTCCAGTTTGATAGCTCACCGCAAATACACTTTTAAGTAAGTAAGAGAAATTAATAAGAAAATAAAGACACACTGTTGCAGTGTTGCTGCCTGTACAGGATGATTATGAAGTAACACTGCTAATAAGCATTTTTTGGGAGCAATGGGAGGTGGAACGTTCAGTTGGGTGCATGTTCAACAATCCCTCACTCTGTTTATACCTAAATCTCCTCAGATTTCACCGGATCACACCGTCTCTACTGTCTTTAAATGGCCACCACAGCCCAGTTAGTAGGGTCTCACTAACACCCTGAACACTGACAGTGCACACTGTCCTCTGCTTAGCTTTCACAGATGCAATTGACCTAAAGCAAGCAGGTCCCCAGACAAAACGTCGCGCACTGGCCATGCTGACATCCATTCTGGCACACGTGTCACAAGGGAGGCTGCAAGCATCCGACTGAGCAGAGTGCGGTTAAAGATGTTTATGCACAATGCATGGGGGGGCTAAATGAGCCAATATCTTAACATTGGTGATTACAAACAAGAGTTGGGGGTAATTCATTCCGCATTATGCTTAAATGAAGTGGAATACGGTGGGGCGAGGCGCACCTTTGAGATTATTTCGAAAACCAGCTTTTCCTATTGGCAAATTTTACAAGCCTGTAAATTTAAATGTTGACTTTTTGTAGGCAGAACGCATCGACAAATATGCCTCATGGTAATTCATCTAGTGCCGTGAGTCTAGGAACAGGTCAATATTAATGCTGGTATTGATAGCAGCACTGCAGGAGATGTTACTTGCTAAAGCTAAAATCCATGTTAACCCCCTTAATCATAATTACATTACGATCGGCAGGCGCTTGACAATACCCACATTACTATTGATAGATTTCTGTCAATAACACGTTCCTAAATAAAATATATTCATTCATAATTCGTAAAATATTCAATAAAGGCCCTAGAATACATCGCGAGTGTCCCATTCCATGGTAATACAGTGTAATAACTCGTTTGTTCTTTAATATATCACGCTGGAGTCGAATGTGTCTTCACTAAACAAAAATCAAATAGGATTGAATAGGTTATTTAAGGAAAGAGGTTACACAGTTGAAATTATTGGCAACCTATTTTTCGGTTGTTTATTTGCTGTGAAGGAAAGGCTGCCTGATGCGTGGCGATAAAATGTCAGCGGGAGGCTTTTTAATAGTTTTCAGTTCTGGATTACTTTGCCCTAAACCCATATTTATTTGACAAGTTAATCATACTAACCTTTGCCGAGTCTCCCATGCCTTTTATCTGTTCCTAATTTTGCCCGAAAGGGCCTTTTTGCTACTAAAAGTCACTCTGTAAAATGCAGACCCCAGGGCTGTGTATGTGCCTACTTTATGGTTTCCAGGTCATACCTACCAGATTTCCTCCTTCAGAGAAAGCTTTTTATTTTCCTTACCCTTTTAATGTCTCTGGTGTGAAATGGGTAAACACAGGTTTCATTATTTTCAATGCACTTTCCATGTACTCAGTGTTGATAAGTCGAAACCAAAATGAATTACCCCTGCCATGCAGTTGGACATGACCCTGGGGGCCTGTAACAAACCACTAGCAGAGGTAAGGCACTGGAGAACAAAATCAGCCCTGGCAAAAACTGTTTAAAACCAGTTTCACAATGTGAGAGGCAATGACTATAGTGGGGGCAATGCGGGCAGTTTTGCGCTATAGTAACCACCCTGCCCTGAAAAGCTGCCCCCTTGTCTGCAACAGCTTACCATGAAAATGCCAGAGCGTGACAGTAGTTCCAGTTTTACCCATCCAGTAGGGACGACTGAAAGTATGGTTCACTGTTAGGCAGGAGATTCTTTGATAGTGAAGCGTTTTATTCCAGCTGAAATGACACCTTAAGTCAGTCTCAGTTTCTGCATGTCTAACTGCTGATCACTTAGAATGGGCAGATACACCCTCATCAAGCAATGGGAATTTCCAGACAGACTACACAGAGAAACAAGATGCATTCAATCATAATATGGCACAGTTGACAGGACTTACAAGAAAGAAAAGCTCTTCCCATGATGGATCCAACCTTGAAAGGCAGTTGCATGTCTTAGATTAGAACACTGTGAGAATTCTCCCTAATAATTCTCACAGCACAGGGAAGCTGAGCTCTGCAAAATACTACTTTGAGATGGAGTTGGCTAGGTCTCCTAATTGCGGCCTAGATGTTCATATTCCCTTCCCTTGTCATGGCACTATGGCCCACATGCATCAAAGTCAATTGCATTCGCAAACGGTGCGAATCACAATTTTCGGCCGTTTGCGAATGCAATTGACTAATTTGGAATGCATCATGCATTTAGCAATTTTAGGAATCGCAACCATGTTGCGATTTCTAAAATTGCAATTGCATTTAAGAAATCGCAATTTCAGATTTCTTAAATGCAATGCATGATTATTTTTAAATTGCGAATTCGCACTTTGGAAGGGGTAAATTAGCATGAAGTTGAACTTCATGCTAATTTACCGAAAACTTTCAAATACGCACAAATTGCATTTTTGAAACTTTTAATTTACACACACACATGCCCTTGGGTGCATGTGTGTCTGTAAATTGCATTCAAAGTTACATTTCAGGGGTGCAGGGAGGGGTTCTTTGGACCCCCCTGCACCCTTGAAATTGCATTCACATTTTGCGAATCACAATTTGAAATTCGCAAAATGTGAATGCCTTCCCATTCATTCCTATTGGCCTTTTGGCCCATAGGAATCAATGGGAAGGGTTTTCCTTAATTGCGATTCGCAAATTGTGAATCACAATTAAGGAAAAATACTGAATCGCAAAAAATATTGTGATTTTTTCATGCATAGCATTTTGCGATTTCTTAATTGTGATTCCTTAATTTTCGCAATTAAGAAATCGCAAAATGTAACAATGATGCATGTGGGCCTAAGTGCCAACCATTAATCAAAGAATGTCATTTAATCGTCTGATATTTATGTGCCCTAGCTTTTGCTTCCTCAGTTTCTCCAAATCTTCGCTCTTAACCCGTGGAGTGTCCTCAGCCCCTCCCTAATCCCAAAGGCATTGAACACATACTTATTCCAATGCACGTTAATACCAGTAAAAAAGAGAAAAAGTTCAACTACCATATCAATAATTCCTAAAATCAGTTTTCACAGTTACCCAACCACTGTGAGAAGTTGGCCCGATATGCAACGTTCGCTATTCTAGCGACCGCTATGTATCGTTCCAACGACCCTTATGGTGTTTGGTTGTAAGTCAACCTATAGACCAGCTATCCTAGTAGCATGGATACGAGCAGTCTAAGGCTAAAGACTCGAGAGGGCGCGTTAAGCCAGCTGTTTACCACACATGTACCCCTTGAACACCCAGTGAAAGGACACCACACAAGTGTTATGAAAATAAACAGTATATTTATTAAGAATCACAACAGCCCTGTACTCTTTATGAGGACAGGGTACTAAGCACAAACCAAATCTCTTTAGCAAATACTTCAAGTGCACAGTTTAAAGACAAGTGTCCTAGGACACGGAAAGGTTAAGGCAAGTCGGAAGCGAGGGACTCGGGACCCTAGAGTAAGGAGGCTATGCAGGCACCGAAATGCCGAGTTACCTAGCCACGAGGGCTGCGGCTGCACAAGTCTTACAGGCGTCGGGGTCTTCGCTGACGAGCCAGGAGCCGGAAGAAAAGGAGTTGCTGGCCGGCGACCAGTGTTGAATAGTTCGTAGAGATTGATGAAACCTGAAAGCAGAGGGGACCAAGTTCGTACTACTAGCCAGTAGTCAGAGGGTACCAGGAAGGCACCGGTTGGCCGTCACCTCGACCAGGTGAGTGGGCGACGCTAGGCTCTGCAGTCTCTCGGACCAGGAGGCGTTGTCGGCGACCACGGTGGAGGTGCGAGCTGTCCCACGACGGTTGTCGCTGTCGGCGTCTTGGGTGGACCAGGAGGGTCCGGGGTGCCTCTCAAAAGATGGAAGCAGGGGCCAGTCTGGAGCAACCAGACCGGCAGTGTTGATTCTTGGTCGTCGTCACAGAAGGGCACGAGCCAGCGGCAAGTGACCAGACAACGTGCTGAGCAGCGAGCAGAAGGGCCCCACGCAGATCGTGGAGATGCTGGGAGACTGCACTTCGGTGCTGGAGCGGCTCAGGGTCGGGGCTTCTCGGACCCCAGAGCACTCACCAGAGAGTTACCTCGATGGTCGTGCTGGTTTTTAAGAGCGTGCAGGTTCTGATGATGGCCGGTCCCTCGAGGTCTCGTCGCACCCACAGATCACAGCTGAGCTGATGACGTGGGTAGAGGTCAGAGGTGCCAGGGAAGCCGGTTCTCGTCGAGCTGGGCCGTCGGATTCCTTGAGGAAGGACTTACAGCAAACCGCAGAGTTCTTAGATGGTGCCCGCTGATGCAGGGTGACTACTCCTTAGCCACAAGGGAGAAATCTTGAGAAGAGTCTTGAAGTCCTTTCGTAGAAAGTATTCTTGATTCAAAGATGATCTAATTTGGAAGGGTCCCCGCTCCGGCCTTTATCCTAAAGAAAGGGGTGGGTACATGACTAGGTCCTGCCCTAAGGGTGGGACCAGAAAGGGGGGTAGTTACACCCCTCTCCCCTGCCGGACTTTCCCCAGGCCAGGGCTGTCGCCCCTGGAACTGGTTCTAACCGGCAGATGCGTAGTGAGCACCGGGGTGCCACTCCGCAGTCACCTTCTCGCAAAAGCCCTACCTACCCAGAATACACAAACCCTGTCTGGGACGGTGCGAACACTGCCCTCGGCAGGAAACCCTTTGTCCAAGTGCTCCACGCTGGAAGGACTCCCAGCAGCAGGAGGTCAGACTTGTGTCTGTGGTGGCAGCATCCATTTTGTGGAGCTGAGGCTTTCGTTAACTTTAACCGGGGTTCACAGTCACGTACATGTCGTGTCCCTCTAGAAGGGCGGAATGCTAACCTCGTCGCCAGAGTTGATGAGAGGGCAGCATCCCGATTTGTATGACACCTTACTCGACATGTCTTGATAACGCGACACCGAAGTTACCGATATGGTACGCGTTATCATGGAACAGCCATTGGGTTTTGATTCCGCAAGCTGCAACCGGGCTCGGCTCGGGCCAGAGCTTAGTTCACACGAGCCCATGCACTCTGCCTTCAGGATTGTCAAGGCCTGCCATAGGAGTGACTGATAGGGACTCGGGTGTCCATTGTATGGTTAGATATAGAGCTACTATATCTAAAGCAAAGGGTGATTACACGACTTTGCCCCCGCTGTCATGCAGCCAGTTGTGTCAAATTTAGGAGGCCAGCCAGGGGTGGCATAATACATGCTGCAGCCCCTGGCGGCCCTGGGTACACCTACGCCCTGAGTTACAGGGTCTGATAAGGTGGCCCAGTACCAATTGGTATATGCACCTAGGGTACATCTCGTAATTTAGAAAGAGAACAGCCAGGCTGTGGGTCTGATTGGCAGGCCCACAGCCAGAGAAAGTCGTAAACCAGTGAAACAAAAGCAAAAAATTTGGGTGATCATAGGATTGCAGACCCTACTCTCCTACATGACCCCCCCCCAAACGTCGGAACAACTAACTAACCTTGACCAGGTAAGTCTTCTTGTTCTAAGTGGAAATATCTGGAGAGCCCATCGGCATTGCCATGATCAGTACCAGGTCTATGTTCCACTGTGAAGTCCATTCCCTGTAGGGAAATGGACCACCTAAGCAGTTTGGGGTTTTCACCTTTCATCTGATTTAGCCACAAGAGGGGCTTATGGTCGGTCTGAATCTTGAAGTGAGTGCCAAACAAGTATGGCCTCAGCTTCTTCAGGGCCCAAACCACAGCAAAGGCCTCCCTCTCAATAGCTGACCAATTCTTCTCTCTAGGGGTCAGCCGTCTACTTATAAAAGCAATGGGCTGGTCTTGACCATCAAAATTCAGTTGAGAAAGAACAGCTCCCACACCCAACTCAGAAGCATCTGTTTGGACAATGAATGGTTTGGAGTAGTCCGGACTCTTGAGGATAGGCGCCGTGCACATGGCCTGCTTTAGGTCATCGAATGCTTTTTGACAGCTCGCTGTCCACTGAACCTTTTTTGGCATTTTCTTACTTGTCAGTTCATTTAACGGTGTCACGATGGACCCATAGTTCCTGACAAACTTCCTGTAGTATCCAGTCAGGCCCAAGAAAGCTCGAACCTGAGTCTGGGTGGTTGGAGGAGCCCAGTCCCTGATTGACTGTATCTTGCTCTCCAGTGGCTGAACCTGACCTCCACCGACAAGGTGGCCCAGGTATACAACCTGTGTCTGCCCTATCTGGCACTTGGTGGCCTTGATAGTGAGACCTGCTGCTTGCAGTGCCTCTAACGTCTTCCGCAGGTGGACCAGGTGATCCTCCCAGGTGGAGCTAAAGACAGCAATATCGTCAAGATATGCCGCACAGAAGTCATCCAGCCCAGTAAGGACATGATTCACCAACCGTTGGAAGGTGGCAGGTGCATTTTTCAGACCAAAGGGCATCACCACGAACTGATAATGCCCACCAGGGGTTGAAAATGCTGTCTTAGGCTTGGCGTCCTCAGCTAACCTGATTTGCCAATACCCAGCTGTCAGGTCAAACGTACTTAAGTAGTTGGCCGAAGCCAGCCTATCAATAAGCTCGTCTGCCCTTGGTATTGGGTGGGCGTCAGTCTTAGTGACTGCATTGAGACCCCTGTAGTCTACGCAGAACCTCATCTCTCTCTTACCACCCTGGGTGTGAGGTTTCGGCACTAGAACTACGGGACTAGCCCAAGGGCTATCCGAGGGTTCAATGACTCCCAGCTCCAACATTTTCTGCACTTCACTTTTGATGCAGTCTCTGACGTGATCAGGCTGCCTGTAGATTTTACTCTTTACGGGCAGGCTGTCACCAGTGTCGACCTCATGGGTGCACCAATCGGTCTGACTGGGTGTCAGAGAAAACAGATGTCGGAACGACTGAAGAACCTGTTTACAGTCGCTCTGTTGATGGTCGGAGAGGCTGCCGCAAAAGACAACACCATCTACCGAGCCATCGTCAGGATTCTGAGAGAGCAGGTCGGGGAGAGGATCACTCTCCTCCTCCTGTCCCTCATCTATGGCCATGAGCAAACTCATGTCCTTCCTGTCGACATATGCTTTTAGCCTGTTGACATGAAGCACCCTGTGGGGGCTCCGGGGAGTTCCCAGGTCGACCAGGTAGGTGACCTCTCCCTTTTTCTCCAGGATGGTGTGGGGCCCAGACCATTTGTCCTTGAGTGCTGCTGGGGCCACTGGCTCCAACACCCACACCTTCTGTCCGGGCTGATAAACAGTCAAGACAGCCTTTTGGTCATGCCAAGCTTTTTGGAGTTCTTGGCTGGCCTTAAGGTTTTCGGATGCCTTTTCCATGTATTCAGCCATCCGCGAGCGGAGGCCGAGCACATAGTCCACTATGTTGGCTGCAGGCTTTTTGAGAGGTCTCTCCCATCCTTCCTTCACCAAACACAGGGGTCCTCTTACAGGATGCCCGTACAAAAGTTCAAAAGGGCTGTAGCCAACCCCCTTCTGTGGGACTTCTCTGTAGGCGAACAAGAGGCAGGGGATCAGGACGTCCCATCTACGCCGAAGCTTTTCCGGTAGTCCATGAATCATCCCTTTTAGGGTCCTGTTGAATCTCTCAACAAGCCCATTGCATTGTGGATGATAGGGGGTAGTGAACTTGTAGTTAACACCACATTCCTTCCACATAGCAGTTAAGTAGCTCGACATAAAGTTTGCACCTCTGTCGGAGACGACCTCCTTAGGGAAGCCCACTCTGGAGAATACTCCAACTAGGGCTCTTGCCACAACAGGTGCTGTAGTGGTCCTAAGGGGAATAGCTTCAGGATACCTGGTGGCATGATCCACTACCACCAGTATAAACTTGTGCCCTGATGCTGTCGGTGGTTCCATGGGACCGACGATGTCGATCCCCACCCGTTCAAAGGGCACCCCCACCACAGGCATTGGTATAAGGGGGGCCTTTGTCGTGCCACCTGACTTACCACTGGCTTGGCAAGTGACACAGGAGCGGCAAAACTCCTTGGTATCCTCGTTCATGTGAGGCCAGTGAAAGTGCGAGACAAGCCTGTCCCACGTTTTCGTCTGGCCTAAGTGACCTGCTAAGGGAATCTCATGGGCCAAGGTAAGTAGGAAACCACGCTGAGACAAGGGGACGACCAGCCTCCTGGTCATGCCAGGCTTGGGGTCTCTTGCCTCAGTGTACAGGAGTCCATCTTCCCAGTATACCTTGTGGGTACCTGTGGCGTTCCCTGCAGCCTCAGCAGCAGCCTGCTGTCTGAGGGGTTCAAGAGAAGGGCAGTCTAATTGGTCCTTCCCCAGATCTTCCCTTGAGGGTCCCCCTGAGCCCAAGAATTCAACTTGGTCAAGTTCGAACTCTCTCGGCTCAGTTTCCCTCAATTCCTGTAGGTCAGCCTCCTCTGAGACTTGATCCTCGACCTGGGGCAAGGGGGAAGGCGCAGCCTTAACCCTACTGCTCTTTTTCTTGGGAGGTGTCTGGTCCG
Organism: Lissotriton vulgaris; assembly: GCF_964263255.1. Classification (NCBI taxonomy): domain Eukaryota; kingdom Metazoa; phylum Chordata; class Amphibia; order Caudata; family Salamandridae; genus Lissotriton; species Lissotriton vulgaris. Next base: position 119,685 of record NW_028247022.1, on the reverse strand, counting down.
TTGTTCCAGGATCCAGCACCTGTTCAGTGGGGCATTTCCTGACCTGCGACCTAGTCACAGCGAACACATGTGCTGGCAAACCTAACATTTCCATGTGAGTCCGGTGCTCCACTTCTGACCATTGTGACGACTCCAAATCATTGCCCAACAAACAATCCACTGGGAGGTCTGGACTAACTACAACCTTCTTTTGGCCAGTTACCCCTCCCCAGGAGAAAGCTACAATTGCCATACTGTGATTGGTAGTGACATTGCTTGCATTGGTCACCAGGAATTCTGTACCTGGCATGATCTGTCCAGGGTCCACGAAGTTAGGCGTCACCATGGTGACGCTGGCACAAGTGTCCCTATAGGCCTGAGCCATCTTTCCATTTATGAAAGGCGTCTGTCGGTATTTGCCCAGCGTATTGGGGCTTACGTCAGGGGACACGTCCACGTCCCCTGTACTGACAAGGACAGCCTGAGTGAGTGTGCCAACTAAGTTGTCACGCCCCTCAGAACCCAGGGTTAACCCTACCAAACCCTTGGGAGGCGCACTACCACTGCTGACTGTACTAGGGGGCACAGGTGCCTTAGGGGCTGCAGTGGCAGGAGTCTGCCCTCCTCCTTTCTTGGTGCACTCACTAAACCAGTGAGACTTACTTTTACAGTACTGGCACCAACGTTTGGATTGGCCTTCTTTCTTCTTTTGGGGAGCCTGACCCCCACCCTCTTTGGGTTGTTGGGGACCTGTCGAAGACTTCTGGTCATTTTGTTCCCCCTTAGAATCTTTACCCTTCTGGTCTGCTTTCTTCTGACCACCTTGATTCTGGCCCTGGTTCTGTTTAACTCTCGTACGAACCCATTTGTCCGCCTTCTGCCCCAATTCTTGAGGAGAGGTCAGATCCGAGTCGACAAGATGCTGATGCAACAACTGGTTCTGACAATTGTTTAAAATTTGTTCTCTCATCATCAAATTATACAATCCTTTGTAATCAGTAACCTTACTGCCCAGCAACCAGCCCTCAAAAGCCTTAGTGGCACAATCGACAAAATCAGACCAGTCTTGAGACTGCGTTTTCTGGGTATCCCTGAACAGCACCCTGTACTGCTCAGTGGTTAGGCCGAACCCTTCAACGAGTGTATTCTTCAAGACTTGGTAATTGTTAGCGTCCTCTACCCTTGTGGTGAGGAGCTTGTCTCTTCCTTTACCTTCAAAGGAGAGCCACAAGATAGCTGCCCACTGACTCTGGGGAACGCCTTGCACAGTGCAGGCCCTCTCCAAAGCAGTAATCCATTTGTGGATGTCGTCCCCTTGCTTAAAGGGGGGCACTATCTTCCCAAGGTGTTTCGTATCGAAACTCTTTTCCCTATTACTAGGTACATTGCTGCCACCAGTGGGGACTGCCCCACTTAACTGTTGCTCTCTAGCGAAAGCAAGCTTTTCTTTGGCCAGGGCAAGTTCTTCCCTTTCGATCCGCAGATTAGCTGCCCTTTCCTTCGCTTCGTACACTCTCCTCTGAGGGGACGTCATCCCTCTGAAGGACTGGGTTCTTTGGACCCAGCGGTGCCAGGGCACAACACCTGAAACCTTCGTGGGTAACCTGCTCCGGCGTACAAGTCACAGAGACACGGGACACTTCCTTCGGCGTCAAAGAGTCAAGGTTTATTTACTGCAGGGAACACAGAAGTCACAGGAAGTACATCGAGTGTAGTTCGGGGAGACTGCTTCAAATTGTATTTGTGGATCGCTCCTTTTATACAGTTTTTACCCATAGGATAACATGATACACAATAGTTTACAACCTGGTTCCCACAAGTCGCTCTCAGAGGGGTCGCTTAGATCACTTTGAAACACACAAGATCCGGAACATAAGTGCGGAAACATTTGGCGGTTCCCAACTGTAAAAACCCATCTTCCCACCATTAGCAAATTCCAATCAGCAGTAAAGTAGATCGAAATAGGAACGAAGACAGGTGCAGAGGAAGACGGAGACAGTAGGGAGATCGGAAAGGGTGTAAAAGGGGAGTGTCGAGAAGCACGAGATACAGGCATCAAAGGGACGTGCCTAATGAGATGCACGACTGAGACAATAAGCCCGTGCGGCAAGATGAGCCTCGAGCGGCGCCATCTGCCTTACAGTAGCATCCCCCTCGTCATAAAGACACTTACAAAGAACATGCGTCTTCCGCCATATCTTGGGAGTCCCAGGGTCGCGAAGCGGACAGCGTCCGTTCGCTGGCTACTTGAGGGCAAGAGACAAAATGGATGCCGTATCTAAGATGGAACCCGTGGGTACAGATGACAAACCCACATAACAAACGAACGGTTTAAGTTAGCACAGCGAAACTGCGCACACTTACAAAACTCGTCATTTGCGGTTCATAGATACTAGACTCGACCATATTCGTGCGAGTTAAAAACACCACTTACAATTGTCACGGAACCTCAGACGCTCCTTTTGCCCTCATGTAGGCAAGCACTAGTCGGAATCATACTCGATATTCATCAGACCATCAAGATGTCGTTGTAGCATAGCTCTGTCCAACCGAGTCCCCTTGGTAACAGATGGTTGTCTCATACACGTTGTAGCACAGAGGCCACATAAGGCAGGACCACACTGCACACAAAGGCAACACGTGAACAGGAACACTACCACAACCCCGATGATCGTCAGAATCTTCCAACCCCAAGTCGACATCAGGCCCCAAAACCAACCAAGTAGCGTCCAATCCCCTACATCCACGTGTATGGATTCGGAGATCTTATGCAACTTCGAGATGGCTTGATAGACAGTAGGAGCATTATCAGGTATGAAAATGCAACAGCTCGAATGGATCACTTTACATACCCCACCGCGATCTGCCAAGACGACATCTAAAACCATACGGTTTTGCAACGTCATAAGTCTCTCCGCCTGAAGTTCTGTGGTGATATTACCAAGGGCACTGGCAGTAATGTTAGCTGTCGATTCTACCACTCGAGTCAAATGTCTCAGGTTCCTACTATTAACCATAGGTCCCCAAAACGGGAGGAAACCCTTGAAAAAGTCTCCTGCCTCTTGACCGGCAGTATCCTCTTCGCTAATTACGCCTCGTACAACTCTAGTCTTATGATAATCGGCATCTACAGTAAACGTCGGAGGCAACAGATTTGCAACAAAACATGAGCCCATGAAGTCTGCGGGCAACCATGTGTATGCACGATCATGACAGATAAAGTATGTACCCTTGGCAGCCAGAAACACAGGGGACGGGGACATTGGCAAAACGTAACTTTCAGTGCAAGCACTTACTCCAAGTGAGGCTTGCGAGCCACGACCCACAAGACAAAGATTACCAGTGTGGGGTACGACCCATATTGGAGACGAGCTTTTAAGCTGCTTTTCATTGGTGAACGTACTATATTCCCCTCTACTTAGGACCCTATAGGCTTGCACCTCTTCTTTAGGGATGAGAAAAGCATCATGGATCTCATCCTCCATATCCTCTATTGCCATCGATAGCACCCACTGATACGAGGTAGGACCAGAGTTGGGGGAACGTTGTTCTGGAGTGGGGTGGAAACCCAGTGCGCTTCGAAGCATTGTTTGAAATGCTCGAGCTGACCCTTGGGAACTATACGGTAACACCAGATATGGAATTCCCTTACCCGTAGTATGTGGCATCAACCCACACACCCAACAATTAGTAGTGTTAACCACTAACTGATGCTGATGGAGGAGCTGGATAAAGGAATTGTTGCGGAATTCTACACGTCTAGCCTGTTCGTGTTCTGGTAACATATGAAAGGAATGAGGAGAAGCAGTAGAAGTAATGTTAGGGTAAGGAGTAGGAGTAGGGGTAGGAAGTAAGAAGTAAGACATAGTGTAATACACCCCACCCGCCAAAAATGCAGAAGCAGTTAAAAACAAAACAAACAACTGGGATACAAAACATTTCGTACGACTAAGTTTCTGCAGCTTGACTCTATATGCCTGAGCTCCTTCCAAATCATTCAGCTTCGAAAATGCCATTTCCCTACGACCGTCCGCAACGTTTCTTGACGCACTTCGTTCTGTGCAGCAATAGTCAATCCCCAGGAGTTCCTAGGAACCGACGGTCTTTAACCTAGCGTCAAGACCTACTGTCCAGAAGGAAGTACGCGCGCGGCCCTACGGCCCTCAATACACAATATGTATTTTATTTAGCACAATTTTTCAGCTGTGGAAGGAAAAGATACAAGGAAGGAGCTTATTATATGTACAAAAACAATTCAATGATACGATTGTTCAAAGTTGATCAGGGGAAACGAGGATATTGCAGTTATTAATTCAGCAAAGCAAGAAAATTTTATTTGTCCTTAGTATGAGAACGCAGAGAATATCGATGTTTCCCTGGACGTGTCTGCTCGTCGAACAAAGGATCCGTTGAAGAGACAGCGTCCTGTTGATTAATTGGTTGATTTGATCTTGAGTCTTTTGCTGACAAATGTTCAACAGTGGCTTTCTGCTGCGCTGAGTGTTCACCAACAAGCTGTGCGTCGCTAAAAGGTACAAACGCCGGCAATGTTTCTGCTTCTGTTGACGCAATGCCTTTCCTCACCCACGGGTCTGCCGACAAAGGAATAGGGACTCGCTTACAATGGGTAGCATGTACCCAATTTTTCCGCCCCTCAAGACGAACGGCAGTCCTCGTGGCCAGGAGCACCTGGTAAGGTCCGGTGAAGCGAGGGTCCAGATTGTTTTTTCGTGAAAAATTTCGGGTAACCACCCAATCTCCGGGCTGGAGCTGGTGGCCTGGACCCTCCGTCTGCGTCGGCAAGGCGTCGTAAACCTGTTGATGAATTAACCTCAGTTTAGCAGTCAAGTCATGTAAGTAATCAATCAACATCGGAAACTCAAGATCAGAGAATATTCCTGGCCTAGGAACCCCCCACACATTCGCAGGACGGCCGAACACTATTTCATAGGGACTGAGCCCTATTCGGGAGTGTACAGTCGCCCTAGTTGACAGTAATGCTAGAGGCAAAGCATCAGGCCACGAAAGTCCAGTCGTAGCTTGAATCTTCGCTAATTTTAGTTTAAGGGTGCCATTGTACCCTTCAACCAATCCAGCTGACTGGGGATGATTGGCGCTATGGAATTTCTGATTTATTCCAAGGCCCTTACACACACTCTTCATCACACTTCCAACAAACTCACTTCCGTTATCTGACCACACGACTCTAGGCATTCCATACCGAGGAAAGTATTCCTTCAGTAGGATTTTCGCAGTAGACAAAGCAGTATTGTCTTTGAGGGGATAGGCCTCGATCCATCGGGAGAATGCGCAAACCACAACCAAAACGTATTTCAGGTTATTGCATCGCTCCATATGGATGAAGTCCAATTGGATCACCTCAAAGGGATACAAAGGAGGAGCAAAACTGCCAGGGGGAGTTGGGGTTCCTTTGCCAGGATTGTACATTATACACACCATACAATTCTTCACCAAACGTTCAGCACACTTAGTAATTCCATCATTCTTCCACACATCAGCCAACAACTTGCAAATACCTTTCGCGCTAATATGTGCTAACCCATGTGCCATTTGCACAACGGCCAGTACATACGCATCAGGCAACATCCATCTTTTCTGATCTGACAAATCAATCCAGCAACCATTCACATCCAACCTTCCCGTACTTTCTTTCCACTTCATCTTTTCAGTGTCGGTGGCCTCATTCTGAATTGCTTTCACACTCTCTATAGTATTCTCACACATACTTGATTCTGTAGGCCACCTAACCGAATTCGTCACATACATTCGAGTGCTAAGGTTCCGGGCAGTCTCCTTAGCAATCTCATCTGCAAACGCATTACCACGACCAACATCATCCGTCACTTTACGATGCGCACTACATTTAACAATTGCAACTTGAGCAGGCAAAGTCAATGCATCCAAAAGATCGTTCACAAGCTGGCCATGCTGTATTTTCGTGCCATGTGACGTCAAGAAACCACGTTCTCGCCACAATCGTCCGAAACTATGCGCTACACCGAAAGCATACTGACTATCGGTGTACACATTCACACGTTTACCTTTTGCTAATACACATGCTCTAGTAAGAGCGATCAGCTCTGCAGCTTGGGCAGAATTCTGATTCAATCTCGCAGTCTCAACAACAGTATTCAATGTCACCACAGCATAAGCAGTAGTCACATCACCATTCGGCAATTTAAAACATGACCCATCCACATACAGGATGCCATCCGGGTCTTCCAATGGGGTGTTTTTAAGGTCCACACGACCTTTTGTTTCCTCCTCTGTCCGCAAGTAACAGTCATGTTCTGTTACTGCATCTGACTCTGCACTAATTGGTAACAAAGTTGCCGGATTTAGGACATTACAACGTTTTATCTGAATGTGGCTTGCCAAGAGCGTCAATTCGTACCCAGATAACCTCGCACTCGTCAAGTGCTGAGTTTTCGTACGGTTCAAAAGAGTATCGACTGCATGCGGAACCATCACCGTAAGCATATTATCCATGACCAATCCTGCTGATTGTCGGATGGAGACCGCAGCTGCCGCAGTTGCTCTCAAACAACTCGGCAATGCTCTAGCTACTGGGTCTAAGGTCGAGGAAAAATATGCACATGGACGTTGCTTACCACCAAAAGGTTGCGTTAAGACGCTTAAAGCACAACCTTCCCTCTCGTGAACATATAACGTGAACGGTTTACTGTAATCAGGGGTACCTAACACAGGAGCCGAACACAATGAATCACGTAATTCAGAAAAACTTTTCTGACATTCTTCCGTCCATGGTAAAGGAGTCGAAACATCCTTGCACGTAAGAGCCACCAATGGTTTCGCTAGCAATGAAAAATTAGGAATCCACTGCCTGCAGTACGATGTGATACCTAGAAAGGCACGCACATCTCTTTGGGTTTGTGGCACAGCCATGCGCGCAATCGCTGCAATTCTCTCTGGGGTCAATCTCCTTCCCTCCTTTGACAATAAGTGACCTAGGTAGGTTACTTCTTGACAACAATATTGGAGTTTAGAAGGTGACACCTTGTGATTTAACTCACAGAGATGTTGCAGCAACGACACTGTAGCAATTTTGCAAATGTCCTGAGTATCAGCAGCCACCAATAAGTCGTCGACGTATTGGATTAAAGCCGCACCAACCGGCAACCTAAACGCATCTAGTTGACCCTTCAAAGCTTGACTGTAAATCGATGGACTTTCACAGTAGCCCTGAGGAGCGCGTTTGAACCGGAAGCTACGTCCACCAAGAGAGAAACCGAAAAGGTCCCTGCTCTCTTCGGCAATCGGGATGCTGAAAAACGCATTTTTCAAATCAATCACCGAAAACCATGAAGCTGTAGCTGGAATCAGAGTCAGTAGCGCCGTAATGTCAGGCACAACAGGGAATTGAGGAACCACAATTTTATTCACCTCCCGTAAATCGATAACAAAACGATAAACAGGCGGTTTGGTAGGATCAGTACGTTTAAGAATGGGCAGTACAGGACTATTGCACACGTTTCCCCGAGTTTCTTCAATGACATCTTTCTCGATCAAATCATAGATGATCGCTAACAAAGCTCGTTCACCATCAAGGGAGATACGATATTGGGGAATACGTGGCAATCGCACATTCGATTTCAACTGAACAACATAAGGGGAGATATCAAGTAGGCCCACGTCATTTGGACCCGTCGCCCACAAAGATGCAGGAAGAGAACTCAATTCCGGTGGAAGCTTATCGAGGGACAAGTACATGGGAGAGACTACCCTCTCTCCGAACGTAAGCTTTACACCCGCAGGAGAACAATACAAAGTCGCATACAAGCGTTTAAGCAAATCCAGACCCAAAAGATTTTCGCCACAACCAGTAGACAAAATCAATGGAGCTTCGAGCTCACGTGGCCCAATTTTAAGGGGCAAAGGGCGCGAAACTGGATTGCTAACGGGGGCGCCAGAGAATCCAACGGAAACATTTGTTAAGCCAGACAAAGGTGCGCCAGGGAGTTTCGAATGCATGATAGAACTTTTCGCTGCACCAGTGTCCAACAGAAAAGGCTCAACGACGCCCGATGTAGCAACTGCGACGTAAGGCCCTCTCTGATCAACCGGAACTGATACCACTCCCTCTCCTTGTCTTTGGCTGTCCTAGTAATTACTATCGTCAGGTCCCTGATCGACGTAATAATCGTCTACATTGTACTGCGCAGATCGTCCTTGCGATGATCCACGTTGATCGAAACAGTTATTAGAATTTGATGAATGGTCAGAGCGATCATTCTGAGCACCACGACCTCTACCACGTGATGCGTGCTGTGCACCACCACGACCTCCTCTAGACGAATTACCACCACTACGGTCATTTAAAGCAGGACAATTGAATTTAATGTGTCCCTCCTGTCTACAATAAGCACATTGATTGTACCCTAATGAAGATCTCTGAAAAGATGAATCATTACGCGGCTGCGATCGATTCGATTGCGACTGCGATCTATTCTGCTGAGGCGCATTCTGATTAGAACGCGGCGGATATGCTTGTTGTAACAACACTTTAGTTTTCAGCTCTTTCGTCTTTTTATCGGCACGGTCATTTTCCTCTTTTTCTCTATTTTCGTAATATTGTGCCGTAGCCAATATCTGAGCTGAGGTAGAAACGGCCCATGAACTTTCTGAATTTTTCAATTTATGGCTCAAGTCGGGCAATAAGTTCGATACGAATTTATCCACAAACAACCTCTGTCCACCCTCAGTACCCATATCCTGCCCACTATGATCGACGAATGTTTCCTCGAACCTCGTAAAGAAGTCTGAAACACTCTCATCTTTCTTCTGCTTACAGGCTGACAACTTGTCCCAATTTACCCTCATAGCTGGCATAAGCGTTTTCATTAATGTAATGATTCGCTGGGGAAGAAGTTCAATCAACTGATCGGGTTTAGTAGCAGCCACTTGTCCAGCGTCTGCCGCTGTAATGGCAGCCCAATCACCACCTAATTCATTCGCGTGATCTTGGTGACGAATCTTGGCCCATACCGGTTGCGGTACGACATTGCCAAACAACATGTCGATATCGGCCAGATTCATTATCGTAGCGTCTACGAGCTGCGATAATTCTTTGTAATACCCCGCAGGATTTTTGCGAGGATCAGGCAAAGTTTGTTTCACCTGAAGCACTTCCGATCGTTTCCAAGGGAGGTGTATCCACACTCTCTGGAAATGTGCTGGTATTGGAGCATTAGCATTAGTATTATCAGCGGGTACCCAAACTGGCGGAACTTCACGCATAGGATATTGGCCAGACCCATCTCGTTGTTCAATGTCCTCAACGAACAATGCATGAGGAATAGGAGCGGGACGAAGAGATAGCAACCGCTCAATAGCACGTCGGACATTAGTGTCGACTATCAGTCCAGTTGCGAACTGAAGCCGGAGTTCAGACAGGGCGGTCAGCACCTCGTCAGGCGCATTGGCCGCTATCTGATCATGTAAGAACTTGCACATTTCATCAAACACATATCTCTGAGTAGGTATGTTGAATTGATCAAACGTTTCGAGGACAACACGAGGTGGATTTCTAACAGGGTTTATCATCCAACCCATCGCCATATTGTATAGCGCAACACGTTCTCTATTACCAGGAAGCTGGCTACGTCTCTGTGGACCATCAGAACCTGCAGACCCAAAAACAGGTCCGAGCGACTGAAAGAAGTTTGTCGCAAGGGGAGAATCACGATTACGAGTAGAGGGAGAAGAGTAAGACACAGGACTAACAAGAGAAGGAGTAGAGACGTTAGCAGCAACAGGGGTTAACAACACAGGAGCAGTAGCGTGAGCAGTAGCGGGAACAGGAGTATGTGGAAGCGGAGGAGCAGTAGGAATAGAAATAGGCAAAGGAGCAGGAACAGTCGGAAGAGCAGGTGCAGGTTGAGGAACTGGTGGAGGAATAACAGGTGGAAGAACAGGTACGGCAGGGACCACAGGAGCTGCGGTACCCTGTACGTACGGAGGTGGCGACTTCATAAGATAGGACATTAAAGAATCCTCAACTGCCTCTTCCTTCTTATCCGACTCCGTAGGCAAAACAGGATAGCATTTGTCTATGGACATACGCTGTAATCTCTCAAACACTTCCTTATCCTTATCCTCCTTATCACGCTGAAACTGCTCAGCTTTCTTCACTATAGTAGCAACAGTATCTCGCTGACTACGTTTATTTTGTCTGATCTCTTTCTGTCGGGCTTCTTTGCGCCAGAACCGAAAGGCATCAAACATGGCCGGCCTTGATTTACGTTCGAACAACTTTATTTCCAAATTATCTAAGATCGACGCTTCGAAGCTACCGTGAGGTGGCCAACGAAGATCGCCGTCTTTCTTTGTATATTTGATCCAATAATCGTTAAAAGCAATCGGGCCTAGCCCATGTTTGCTATATAAGTCATATGTAGGAGTTCCAACCGGAGGTATCGGACACGAGTCCTCCAGCAGGGAATCCGCACCACAAGGTCTAAAGCAACTGAACAAAGTACTGCGACCAGGCATCTTGCACACTAGCCGAGTTTCACAAACTTCAAGGGTTACGGGATTTCGGGATTTACCAAGTCCCAGCAAAGAACTAAACCCTCGGTCTTTGGCGGCTGCAGTCGTCAAACAAATACAACAACAACAAAGTACGCTAGCAAAGTGTCACCGACAAAAACACTCACACAGCGTGTACAACAAAGACACCCGCTAAAGTGTCTACAGCAAAAACACTCGCTAAAGTGTTTACAACAAAGACACTCGCTAAAGTGTCTACAACCAAGAACTCTGGGAGCGACCCACAAATACTTAACTCAAAGATCAATGGCGTCCTCAGGAAGGCCCGTCAATCGTCTCGCTATACCAAGGTCTACGCCAGGCGCCAAAACAGGTCTACAGTCAGGGCAGCAGTCCGTCGCAGCCGTTAGGAGGCGGGAATCTTCGCGGGAAAAGTCTTCGGGCCACTTATTTCGACAACAGGATCGATGAAGCGGGGTGCACCTTCCCTCGGAGATTTCACACGAAGTTCCTCACGATCGTCGGGCTTGGACCGGTACCACTGATGCAGCCCCACGTTGGGCGCCAACTGAAGGACTGGGTTCTTTGGACCCAGCGGTGCCAGGGCACAACACCTGAAACCTTCGTGGGTAACCTGCTCCGGCGTACAAGTCACAGAGACACGGGACACTTCCTTCGGCGTCAAAGAGTCAAGGTTTATTTACTGCAGGGAACACAGAAGTCACAGGAAGTACATCGAGTGTAGTTCGGGGAGACTGCTTCAAATTGTATTTGTGGATCGCTCCTTTTATACAGTTTTTACCCATAGGATAACATGATACACAATAGTTTACAACCTGGTTCCCACAAGTCGCTCTCAGAGGGGTCGCTTAGATCACTTTGAAACACACAAGATCCGGAACATAAGTGCGGAAACATTTGGCGGTTCCCAACTGTAAAAACCCATCTTCCCACCATTAGCAAATTCCAATCAGCAGTAAAGTAGATCGAAATAGGAACGAAGACAGGTGCAGAGGAAGACGGAGACAGTAGGGAGATCGGAAAGGGTGTAAAAGGGGAGTGTCGAGAAGCACGAGATACAGGCATCAAAGGGACGTGCCTAATGAGATGCACGACTGAGACAATAAGCCCGTGCGGCAAGATGAGCCTCGAGCGGCGCCATCTGCCTTACAGTAGCATCCCCCTCGTCATAAAGACACTTACAAAGAACATGCGTCTTCCGCCATATCTTGGGAGTCCCAGGGTCGCGAAGCGGACAGCGTCCGTTCGCTGGCTACTTGAGGGCAAGAGACAAAATGGATGCCGTATCTAAGATGGAACCCGTGGGTACAGATGACAAACCCACATAACAAACGAACGGTTTAAGTTAGCACAGCGAAACTGCGCACACTTACAAAACTCGTCATTTGCGGTTCATAGATACTAGACTCGACCATATTCGTGCGAGTTAAAAACACCACTTACAATTGTCACGGAACCTCACCTCTTTGAGAAGAGTTGTGAGAGCCGTTGGTATGAAGGGATCTGCCAGAGCCTCTTGATAGAGATCTGGCTCGTCCATTCCCCATGTTAAGCTGACCTGATAGTGGCCCCAGGGGTCCCCCAGTACCGCTATCATGTTTGCTTAAGTTGGACCTGCTTAGTCTGACGACTTCTACCTGTCCCTTATCTGCCTCGTCCCCAGAGAGATCCTCATCCTCATCCTCCACATCCTCGTTCTCGGTTGCGAGATGAATGAGGTCAGGATCGTCTCGGGTTCCCTCGAGGGGAGGCATGTCTCCTTCTGGATTAGAAGAGCTACGAAGTTTCTCAGCTCTCCTGGCATCATAAGTCTCCAAGAGACCAATCAGAAAGGACGTTGTGGGGTTAGACCCCTGCTGAATCTTCCGGGAGTGACACAATCGTCTTAACTCCTTGAAGCTCAGCACAGTATATCCTGAAGGGATGACCTGTGGAGGGTCAACTGACACAAGGGGAGACTCAGAGTTTCCTCCTTGGCCCGACATACTGTTTCTAGTGTGGTGTAAGTGATGCACCTACCTACACTATGTGTTTTCCTACTTTTCCCTTGCTAAGAGCTGTAGCCAAGGTGTGCTAAGCCTTGAGGAGCTACAACAGCTGGTTCAGTAGAACTCAGAGTATTCTAAGCTTTAGTTATATGTACTAACAGTACTTGTGCGATCTTTCAACAAGATATTCTTAGGATACGTGTGGTAAAACAACAGCAAGCTCAAATCCCAACCGCTGCTCACCAATGTGAGAAGTTGGCCCGATATGCAACGTTCGCTATTCTAGCGACCGCTATGTATCGTTCCAACGACCCTTATGGTGTTTGGTTGTAAGTCAACCTATAGACCAGCTATCCTAGTAGCATGGATACGAGCAGTCTAAGGCTAAAGACTCGAGAGGGCGCGTTAAGCCAGCTGTTTACCACACATGTACCCCTTGAACACCCAGTGAAAGGACACCACACAAGTGTTATGAAAATAAACAGTATATTTATTAAGAATCACAACAGCCCTGTACTCTTTATGAGGACAGGGTACTAAGCACAAACCAAATCTCTTTAGCAAATACTTCAAGTGCACAGTTTAAAGACAAGTGTCCTAGGACACGGAAAGGTTAAGGCAAGTCGGAAGCGAGGGACTCGGGACCCTAGAGTAAGGAGGCTATGCAGGCACCGAAATGCCGAGTTACCTAGCCACGAGGGCTGCGGCTGCACAAGTCTTACAGGCGTCGGGGTCTTCGCTGACGAGCCAGGAGCCGGAAGAAAAGGAGTTGCTGGCCGGCGACCAGTGTTGAATAGTTCGTAGAGATTGATGAAACCTGAAAGCAGAGGGGACCAAGTTCGTACTACTAGCCAGTAGTCAGAGGGTACCAGGAAGGCACCGGTTGGCCGTCACCTCGACCAGGTGAGTGGGCGACGCTAGGCTCTGCAGTCTCTCGGACCAGGAGGCGTTGTCGGCGACCACGGTGGAGGTGCGAGCTGTCCCACGACGGTTGTCGCTGTCGGCGTCTTGGGTGGACCAGGAGGGTCCGGGGTGCCTCTCAAAAGATGGAAGCAGGGGCCAGTCTGGAGCAACCAGACCGGCAGTGTTGATTCTTGGTCGTCGTCACAGAAGGGCACGAGCCAGCGGCAAGTGACCAGACAACGTGCTGAGCAGCGAGCAGAAGGGCCCCACGCAGATCGTGGAGATGCTGGGAGACTGCACTTCGGTGCTGGAGCGGCTCAGGGTCGGGGCTTCTCGGACCCCAGAGCACTCACCAGAGAGTTACCTCGATGGTCGTGCTGGTTTTTAAGAGCGTGCAGGTTCTGATGATGGCCGGTCCCTCGAGGTCTCGTCGCACCCACAGATCACAGCTGAGCTGATGACGTGGGTAGAGGTCAGAGGTGCCAGGGAAGCCGGTTCTCGTCGAGCTGGGCCGTCGGATTCCTTGAGGAAGGACTTACAGCAAACCGCAGAGTTCTTAGATGGTGCCCGCTGATGCAGGGTGACTACTCCTTAGCCACAAGGGAGAAATCTTGAGAAGAGTCTTGAAGTCCTTTCGTAGAAAGTATTCTTGATTCAAAGATGATCTAATTTGGAAGGGTCCCCGCTCCGGCCTTTATCCTAAAGAAAGGGGTGGGTACATGACTAGGTCCTGCCCTAAGGGTGGGACCAGAAAGGGGGGTAGTTACACCCCTCTCCCCTGCCGGACTTTCCCCAGGCCAGGGCTGTCGCCCCTGGAACTGGTTCTAACCGGCAGATGCGTAGTGAGCACCGGGGTGCCACTCCGCAGTCACCTTCTCGCAAAAGCCCTACCTACCCAGAATACACAAACCCTGTCTGGGACGGTGCGAACACTGCCCTCGGCAGGAAACCCTTTGTCCAAGTGCTCCTCGCTGGAAGGACTCCCAGCAGCAGGAGGTCAGACTTGTGTCTGTGGTGGCAGCATCCATTTTGTGGAGCTGAGGCTTTCGTTAACTTTAACCGGGGTTCACAGTCACGTACATGTCGTGTCCCTCTAGAAGGGCGGAATGCTAACCTCGTCGCCAGAGTTGATGAGAGGGCAGCATCCCGATTTGTATGACACCTTACTCGACATGTCTTGATAACGCGACACCGAAGTTACCGATATGGTACGCGTTATCATGGAACAGCCATTGGGTTTTGATTCCGCAAGCTGCAACCGGGCTCGGCTCGGGCCAGAGCTTAGTTCACACGAGCCCATGCACTCTGCCTTCAGGATTGTCAAGGCCTGCCATAGGAGTGACTGATAGGGACTCGGGTGTCCATTGTATGGTTAGATATAGAGCTACTATATCTAAAGCAAAGGGTGATTACACGACTTTGCCCCCGCTGTCATGCAGCCAGTTGTGTCAAATTTAGGAGGCCAGCCAGGGGTGGCATAATACATGCTGCAGCCCCTGGCGGCCCTGGGTACACCTACGCCCTGAGTTACAGGGTCTGATAAGGTGGCCCAGTACCAATTGGTATATGCACCTAGGGTACATCTCGTAATTTAGAAAGAGAACAGCCAGGCTGTGGGTCTGATTGGCAGGCCCACAGCCAGAGAAAGTCGTAAACCAGTGAAACAAAAGCAAAAAATCTGGGTGATCATAGGATTGCAGACCCTACTCTCCTACAACCACTCCCCACCTTTTTCACAAAAGCCTGGAGTACTATTCTCATGCTCTTCTAGCGAAACCTTTGATGTGTCAGATATAAGGCCCTGCATATTCTTTGTATTATCCAAAATGTAGGTACAGCATGGAGTGGTTATTACCTGGCTGCCCTCCTCAGCTTCCCTTATTTGTGAGTTTTCACCCAGACCGGGCAGCCTTTGTCAGTGGCCAATGTGTCTCTGTTGCTCTCCTATGGTGCATTTCCCTTCTTTGCGTGTGATGACTGCAGACAGGCAGGCAACCCTTTACATTTTATGGCAGTGTTTGTTACCAGAAGCACTTGATACAGCTATTCCACATTCTGCCTTGAATACATATAGTATTTTTCGTGCTTGGTTCTTCACAAGTACCCAGTCCTCAGGCTCCAAACTGTGGCATATGGAGGATGAAGGAAATGGGGCAGCTTGCTGGGCCTGAAGAAACATTGAGCGCACCAAGTCAAATAGTTTTTTTGTAATAGTTCAAGATCATGAGATCAGATATCAAAATCAGTGCAGCGGCAGGAAGACCAGACACTCACATCAGTCTCATGGGGGCTCAGTCCAGGTTTTCTTATCAGAATGCAACGCATGCTCATGAGCACCAGGACGAGGACATCAGGCTATTTCAAGGTAGTAGATGTACATAATTTAGATAATTTGTTCTTAATCACTCCATTCAGTCTCTCCACTAGTCCCATAGGTTGAGGATGGTAGACACAGTGTAATCTCTGGGTGGTGTCCGCAGCCTCACCAATTTCATGATTTCATTTTTAAAATGTCAGCTCATATCACTATCTATATATTGGAACACCATATCATGGGATCAGTTCTTAGAGCAACAGCTTTACCACCGTCATTATGTCACAACTGAGCATTGGATAGGCCTCAGTGGCGTAACATAGGCCCACGCAGCAAACACCGTGGGGGGCCGAGCTCCGGGGGCACTCTTCTACAAAGTACCTTGCAGCCTGATCGCTCGTGGGCGAGTCTGGAGGGGGGACCATCCTTGTACCTTGCAGGGGGGCCCCCTCAAGTTTGGTTACGCCACTGATAGGCCATTTTGAAAACATGCACACCACCACCAGAACACAATGGTATCCTTGACAGTTGAGTAGTTCAATAAAAATTAATTGTACCCTCAAGAAAGCCCCACACGCTAAAGGAGAATAACTCTTTGTAACCATAGTTTATTTCTCTATCTTATTGTGCTGACAAACTAAACATTATAAACAATATTCTTGATCAACTTTCCAAAAAGGACCCATAGAACAACTTAGTCATCTGTGTCAAAAAAGCCATTTGCTAATACCCCGTTTCCTCTCGTGTCCACTCACTCTCCCACATTTGTTGCATCTGCTACACTTTTTCTCCCATTGCCTCTTTTCCTCTTTCTCTACATTGTATTTTATGTTCCTGATCCCAAGACATTTTGTGAAGCCCCACTGGGAACTGTGACTGCCACAAATAAATGGTTTGCCCCCTAGGGGCTTTCAATGCATGATAGCGCACTACAGATTCCACAAAATTATTGCCTCTTGAAATTTCATCTGTTCTTCTTTGATGTGCTGCACACTTCACAACAGGTATTTCGGCAGACATTTGCAGAGATCTTAACAAATCACATTCTGAGGTCGATGCATATTGGCCTACTAGAAGAAGTCATGAACACTGTCTGTGACCATAACTACCTGAAATCATGGACCACTCCAAAAACAAAACTGTAATCAGTAAAAATATTTACATTTACATTTTTGATCTGATAGCAGGCCCTCATGTAAACAATCAGTTCAGCTATCTGTGTGGATCATATAAACAACATAAGTGGCTCTTAAAGTTTCAGCATTGTCCCTCAAACAGATGTTTTAGGGGTTCATCTTTGATGTATTGTTAGGGCTTGATACACAGCTCCGTTATTTCAACACCATTGTGGTCTTCTTCTTCCTTCACCTGCTGAGAGAGCAAAGGCAATAGCATAGCAACATTCAGTACAGAACATCTTTCAATAGATATAGCAGCAATAGTACTTCATAACGAGTAAGACGGGCATCAGTCAAATGCTTGGTATCCGGTGAGCAATATTTCAACTGAATGAGGCGCATAGAATGTCAGGCAGTGTCCCACACAATATTATCACAATGTTTACTAACCACCTATTCAGCCGCAATTACTTATAGACACCCTAGAAGGTCTACCGCAACTGGATCCAGCACAGCTGAAAAATACACAACCGCTCATTGTTGATCACCATGATGTTGTGTCAGTGCAGACAGTGAGCACTCTTCCCTTTTTGATACACTACAGGGAACATTTGTTATTAAAAAGAAGAACACATCCAGGGGATATTTTACTTGCAAGATTGCTTTCTGTCATTCACCTGACAATGGCAAGGGATCAAACACATCTTTAGAGGTCAATCACTATAAAGGCCGAGGCATCAGAGAAAACGTTGGCAGCCACTGTCTACCATCCCAAAGAAATCCCTTACTTGTCTTTGGGTACATGGTGGTGTCATTTACAAAATGACTGATATCCTCTCCTGGGGTATCCTCTGTTTCCTTTTCTCTAATTTGTGTCTCAAATAAATCACTTTCTTCTAACACTAGAACTTCGAGAGTGAGACCCTGTTCCCACTATGGGCTAAAAGGTTCATCAATGCAACATATCCCATTTGCATGCATTCTTGGCAGGGAAGTCAGGGTAGGCGACCAACAAATTGCCAGTGTATTAGACCAATGCAGACCCTTGTGTCTGCTTCAAAGAACTCCAATGATTATGAAGAGCCTGGGGGAAGATGGAGGGGGATTCGGTAGAACCTTGAGTAAGCCTTGGTCAACAGAATACCATCGTTTTGAATCTTAAGGCAAATAAGTATTGACTGTCCTTGTCCAAGGGTATGTAACAAATGCTCTACCTAAATCAACAACCATTAACCACTATCCTGCAACAGGGATTTGGGACAGGATGATAGCTGATAGCATGGTTAGGGACAACAGGAAAAGTGGGGACCGCAATATATTTAACAGCTCTTAAATCCTGGGCCATTCCCCAAGATACACTACCCTCCATTCAGATAGAGTGGGGGGCGCAGAGGATTGCCTATATCATTATAATAATGCCCTGCCACAGAAGGTCTTGTATCACTGGCTCAATCCCTTCTTTCACTTTATGAGACAGTTTATAATGGGCAGTTCAGAGCAACCTCGCTCCCTCTTTCATCCACACTGCCTGGGCACCTTGCCTCCTTTCTATATCTCCGACCTTCACTGATCAAAGTTCTACTTTTGCAGTACTTTGTAAATCTTTGGGAATCTCACATGCCTCAAGAGAGAGAAGATGTCACACTAGACCCAATATACCCTTGTAGGCTTGGGCAAAGATTAATATTGTCAGGTGATCTGTGCCAACAAGGGATTTCACTTCCCTGGTTGTCTTTAACTTATAGTTAGCAAATTAGTATAGTTCAATTTATTGTAAAAACCTATACTTCACATATCAAAAACAACCAATCTAAATTAAATATATAGTAAGTGCTGTATTGCAAAGTCAATATACAATACAATTAGAATATCTCTAAGGACAGGTATTTGGAAGGTAAAGTCGACCTTTCGGTCTTCTTAGTGTGAATCCTTCAGACCATCTTCAGGACAATGAGATAATGTATTAAAACAAAAGACCCCAATGAAAAAAATACATATATAAATAAGTATGCTGTTTTTCGGTAAATACCACTCAATTACTAAAAATGACAACAATAGCCCGTGTAATTAAATGACCTCAACTGTGGTCAATGTGATACATTCAATAGTTAAAATAAGCAACATTTGTTAATTGTTTGCATTACAAATCTGTTTATAAAAAATGTTGTTCTCATGTACACCCTGCTAACCATCTTGACACTAGAAGTTTTTTTTTTTAATACATTTTTTATTGAACATAGCAATGGATAATCAATGGTACAAAGCATCTTTTCAATTTTCATTTTCAATAATCATTTCAATAGTTAAAAAGGCTTAAAAACAGCAACAACAAAAAAAGAAATATATATATATATCAGACATGAGACACAAAAATTAGGAAAAGGAGAAGAAATTCATCAAGCACAGAAAGGGAATACAAACAACAATTTTAACAAGAAGGGTCTGTGCAAAATCCGCAATCTATAAAGTGACACTGCAAAAAAGTGCAAAAACCTGCAATAAAGTGCTACTGCATGTGCAAAAAGCTTTAATAAAGTGAAATCTAAAAAAGTGCTAGAGCAGTCAAATGTATAGACCCTTTCCTTATCTCCATCCTTCTTTTGCAGCTCATCCCTCCTTTAATTGTTCCAAATCCCCAAAATACTTCCAATTCCTTTCAAACCTCCTAATAGAACCTACTCTGCCCGCGTATGCTTTTTCAAAGAGACAGGTTCTCCTCATCTTATTGTACCATTTTATCAGTGATGGAATTTCCCTTGATTTCCAATTTTGTAGTATTAAAGAGCGAGCGACCGCACATGATATAAATATAAATACCTCTTCGGATTTGTTGAACCTGCTCCTATCCTTGCTTATGCCAAACAAGGCCACTTCTACCATAGGGGAAAATGATTTTCCAATGGCCAATTCAATTTCCGCAAACATCTCTTTCTAGAAAGACTCCAACATCGGGCAGGCAAAAAATATATGATACCATCCTCCCTGACCATGTGCTAAGCATCTAAAACACTTGTTTTCTGTTCCAGGAAACAGTCTTTCCATAGCCTCAGGCATATAATAAGCTAGCCACCGAGACAAGAAGGCCATCCTCTTATAGTTGGCAGTGCGCAAAGATTTGTTTCCCAGTAAACAGAGAGCCTCCCAATCTTTCAAGGAGAAAAAGCACTGGGTCGAGAGACTTACTTTATTCAAATGTTTATCGATCAGTGGGGATTGACCAGAGCAATGGAGCAATTTATACCACTGCCCTATCCAGCTGCTCTTCCTTCCGTAAAGGGTATTTAGTAAGTTATTAGGGGCATTCCACAGACCACTTACCTCCTTTTTAATAAAATAAATAACCTGTAGATATTCAAAAAAAGACGGTCGCCTTAAAATGTTCGTTCTAGTTATCACCTCTTGCCAACTAATAACCCTATTTTGGACTAGCAAGTCTCTCAATTCCCGAAACCCACACAAATCCCATTTTTTAATCTTAGACAAACTTAATGGAAGGCCTATTTTACTACATTCGGACAAACTTAAATACTGGGAACCATCAGAACCATGTTTTTTAAAAAGCAGCAACAAGCGCGTTGTATATTCTTTCAACGTCTTATACCTCGATTTTTTAGGAAGCTTTGCGGTCTTTAAAAAAATTACACTGAATCCTCAAGTAGTCTACTTTCAAGAGACACATCTGAAAATGAACGACCCTTATTTATTTATTCCGAGATATTTTAGTCAAGGTGTTTTCTCATCTGCAGGGGTTGCCCAGAGAGGGGTAGCAATGTATTTCTCTAGGAATCTACCCTGGGAGTTTATCCAGATCAAAAGGGACTCCAAAGGGAGGTGGCTTTGGGTTTCAGTTAAACTTCATGGGAAGGCTCTAAATTTTGTGAACTATTACGGCCCTATTTTTGATGATGTTTCTGCTCTGAAAGAAATTTATGAGGCATTAAGAGGTGTCCCAGGTCAGATTATTTGTGGAGGGGATTTTAATTTTATCCAAGATCTGAAAAGGGACACTTCAAATAAAAATAAAAATCAGTTGAAGCCCAGAACTAAAGGCTCTCTCGAAGCATTGGTAGGTGAATACCAACTACGGGATCCATGGCACTCCAGGAATGTAGAGAGGGAGCTGTTCACATGTTATTCTCATTGATTCCGGACTGCATCAAGAATAGATTTTTTCTTGACACTAGAAGTTTTTGATGGTTCTTACTTGTGCCGGACTATTCTTTAAAAAATCAGCTTCAGTCAGATTCGGAAATTGGAGGTACGAGGCTCCTTGATACTTTAGCTCTCGACAGTCAGATAGGCAATAAGTCAATTTTCTGAAAATAGAGTGAATATCAATGAACTCATTTGCTCCTTTTTATCTAACTAATAAAGAGTGTTTTTGAAAAAACAGTCTATCCAATACCTGGTAATCTCCAATTAAAACTTGCAATTGAAGGATCTTGAAATAACGCTCCTCAAATTAAAAGGGTAGGTCTGGGTTGACAATGTCCAATATATAATCTGTAACAAAACAGTGTGTTTTACTTCATTCAAAGTCTTATACAAAAAGGTAACATGTAACTGTATCTTTAGACTCAGGTTTATTCAAGAGCTATGTGGCAGTATTGAAGGCACCCCTTTCGCGTATTGGAAGGGTACATCTGGTGTTTTTAGCTAACACAAAATCCACAAAGCTATTGTTATACTGCTGCTATTTGTCTTTATATCTGGTTGTAGTTATGACAACCCACTATATCTTTTCCACTGTCGACATTTTATGGCTATTTGTTGACATTTACCGGTCTAAGTGCTACATTTACATTTTATATTATATAGTGGCAAGATTGTTCGTGTGCCATTGTATTGAAACACCACATTTAACTTATATTTCATTGCACAGTCACATTAGCTTTACGATAACTTTAAAACTGTGATAGAAGGAAGAAGGGAAATATTCAGATTCTTCCTTTGTGAGACGATAATCAATGACCTATTGGTATACTTATTAGTGCATCTACAATGCTAACTGCATACATGCCATATTTCCAAAGGTTATGCCTGAAATAACAAGCAGTGTGTAGCACACGTATTGAAAATGGATGGAAGGCAAGAGACAGTCCGTGGAGCTCATGGCCACTGAGCTGTCCGATGTAAAATGGAGCAGCGTGTGTAAACAGGCGAAAGACAAACAAAAACTCTGTAGTGCTCACGGTCACAAGACTGTCCGATATTAAATGGAACAACGTTACGGAGCGTTTGTTTGTCTTTGGGAAGGCAGATGGTTGAAAAATAAATAAATAAATAAATAAATAAAAAGGAGGGTGCAGTCATCACCTGATGCACTAGATGGAAATATAGGAGAAATATGGGTGCTCCCAATGTTGAGAAGTACCTGGTTGAGGATATGGTCATGTACCGTGGACATGAGCTGATAATTTGTAATTTACAAATGATTTCCCAACATTGAAAGAAAATCAAGCGGAATGGTACAGAAAGTTTGAAGGATTTGTGAATATTTCAAAAGTCTTGTGGACTGATTTGTATACTTTATTTGACATTGTGGTACCAGGTGATTTGTGGGCCGCATGTAAAGTTGATATGGATTAGGCTGAGACAGACCCAGAGAGGCATCCTAAAATAGGGAAACCATCTCCAGGTGTATTGAAGAAATATCAGCAGGTGATAAATCACTTGAAGACTAAGATTATCTCTAAAGAGATTGATTGGCAACAGATTGACAAAACAACTCAGTAACTAAAGGAGATGGTAAATGGTTATTACGAGAGCTGACAGGTGGGGGGGTTGAGGCCCCTGGCCCCAGCCGGACGCGGACGGGCACAGACGGGCTTGCCTTAGGCATGCCTTCGGCGTGCTAGCAGCGCACCCGTTGCACAGTCGGGTCTTCCGGACCTTAAGTAGCCCTGAACAAGGGTCCAGCCACTAGAGTTTTGACACAAAATGACAACCTTATTTTGGATTACCGCAAGGGACTGGCTGATGTGGTACATTCTGTGTCTCATCCGGTTGGCGAAGCTGCTTGTGCGGTTCAGCAGGAGCAGTGTCATGACCTCAGTCATGCTGACTGGGTAATGGAGAAAAAACATGTGCATAAAACATGCTTGAAATTGTTCTGGAGAGGGCCTTTCCAGGTGATTTTAGTCACCAACACTGCAATGAAGTGCGCAGGTCTCCTGAACTGCGTACATGCAAGTCATACATGCAGAGCCCCATGTCCCCTTGATGATACAACAGCACCTGTTCCTGATGTACCAGTGGTTAGAGGGAGACAGAGGGATCAGGTTAGTCAAGCTGTTGGGGACCAACAGGTTGCTGGGACAGCACTTGTTTGGCCTGATGGGGGTCTGAAAGAGTCAACTGTAGGTACCAAAGGGTCTAAGCGAACAAAGTTGACTGTGAGAGATACAGACCCTAATGAAGGAATTAATGCAGCAAGAAAGTGAGTAGTACACGGAGACTGTTGGCCTAGAAGAGGTGAGATTCTGAGAAGTTGCCTGGAGGAGTTCCACCAACTGTTCCCGAAGGTTTTGAGCAGTCTGAACAAAGTAATCCGGATGATGAGCAAACAGTTGTGAGGAGATCGAAAAGAGTGAGAGTACCCAGTCGAAAGTACTCATCTCCTGAATGGATGTATCTGGCAGCAAATGAATGGTAGCATGCGCTTATTATCCATTGTATTAACAATTAGAATCCACCTGAGCCTCCTTGGAACTAACTTTGTTGTGCATCTGAATTTTAACCTTAGTGTACCTATTGAAGGACTGAAGCATTTTTTCTTGAAGATACTCATCAATTAACCTGATATGAGAATCTTTATGTATTGGAAAAAAAAGTTGAACGGTGCCTTAACATTTTATGTACCCAACTTTGCCACATTGCTCAAACTACTGCTGCTATTTTGAATTTTTCTAGTTAAACAATCTGAATTTTGATAAGCCACAGGATCCAATTATTTCTTTGATATTATTTGGTTTGCTTATTTTATGTACATTTACCACATTATATTGCTGCAAAGGTTTCTAAACTTTCAATTTCTTCTGAAACTGCCAGGCTTAATGACATTGATTCTATCGCTTTGAATGCCAAAACTTTACATAATGATTTTATAATAACTGGTTTGTCAGCAAATGTATATAATTGATTACAAAGTGAATATGTTAATTCAATGAATGTCGGTAATTGCTATGTATATATGCAAATACCTTTATTAGTTGCTGAGGGCATAACCTATCATAGCTTGCCTCTGTCATATGGAATTTTACGCAGTGTATTAACTAGCTTATTGTATGTTACTGGTCAATTACAGTTCTAATCGGGGGGCGGAGCTTGCTCACGACCAAGATGGCCGCTTGAGCCCAGAGCTCCATCTAGTCGTGCAAATATTCGACAATTATCCTGCATCATTTGAAGTTCCATTGGCTCTATGACCCGGATAAAGTGACCGGACAATGAGCGACACAGGCGGGTGAACCTCAGAGAGGATTCAGCTGTGGCAACCCAGAGAACACGCGGAGAGAAGCAGGCGGCGAGCTCCACCCCCCTCCTGTGCAGCGGACAGTGTATGCTCGAGCTGCGGGCGAGGCGGGGATCTGGAGAGTCCCTGGCTATGGGAGCGGAAGCGGGAATGGCGGGGCCACGGGCAGATTGAAACCACACAGGCAGCAGAAAAGTGCCTTATAGCCCGAATACCGCATTTCGAGAACAGCAGGAGCCGCCCATTTCCTATACACAGAGATGGGAAGCTGTGCCATGGAGGAGACAGGCCTGCATAGGCGCAGTGACTCGGACAGTAGAGCCCGGCGCTGGCCACGCATTCCTCACTCGGTGGGCCCCCTCGGTGTGCCAGGGAAGGGGAGTGCACCAGAAGAGGGTAGAACTGCGGTGCAGTGCGGTGCGGAGAATCACCCCCTAACGTACCACGGATCACGGTCCACGGCGGTGTGGAGGAGTCCTAGAGTGCTGCTGCATGATCACAGGACGGACTACGCAGTGGGTGGTGGAGGATAAGCTGAGGCTAACCCTGAGGGCGAGTGTCCTGCGCCGCAAAGAGGCGGAGAAAAGTACCAGGAACAGACCCGTCCCAGCGCCAACTAGAACTGGCCAGCACGTACAAGTTATCCTCCTGAAAAAGTCACTGGAGGGATCCTAGGGGTTGGAGCCAATCTACCCCCCCCTGCCTTTGTGCAGTGCAGGCAGCCCACAGACAAGACTGAGATTGGGGATCCGCGTGCGGGCCCTTTGGACCTCGGGGCAACATGGGAAGAGGAGATAAGACACAGGCTAAGCTGTCATTTGAACAAAAACGCTCAAAATCCCCCGACGCAGCTGCTGCAGATGTCGCAAGACTGCCCGCAGCAGAGAGCGAACCTGCCGTCATGGACACACGCAGTTTACTCTAATCTATGGAAAAAAGTTTACAGAGCAGGATAGCGTCGCTGGGCAAGAAAATGGATGCCCTGACCTACAGAATGGATAGAATGCCGGAAAGAATTGACAAGCATGCAGAAAGACTGGACATGTCGGAAAGACGGATCACGGAGGTGAAGGAGGCGCAAACCACTCTGGACAAGGACCATAAAAAACTGGGGAAACTCATGTAAACCTTGCAGGATAAGACTGAGGATCTGGAGGCCCGCTTGCGGCGCTGCAACCTGAGAATCACTGGCCTGCTGGAGACGACCCCCACGGGGAATAGGGAACTGTTTGTAGAGAAGCTGTTGGTCACGCTGCTTGGAGAGGGAGTTTTCTCTGTGATGTTTGTAGTGAACGAGCACATTGATCCCTTGGCCCCTGATCTTGGCCGGATGCCCTGCCGCGCCCCATCATGGCAAAACTGCTTAATTATAGGGATAGAGACGTGGCGTTGCGCATGGCATGGGAGAAGAAGTTGCTCAGGTTTGAGGGTTCGGATATTGCGATCTATCAAGAGTTTACAGTGAGGGTGCAGGAAGCACGTGCATACTTCGCACCAATGAAGAGGCAACTGCGAAACCTGGGCATCGACTCTGCTATGCTGTACCCAGCAAAGTTACGAGTGAACCGGTAGGGGTGATCCCATATATTCACGGAACCGAAGGCCTTACAGCAGGAACTGAAGGGGTGGTCGAAAGAACAACGCAAAGCCTCCAAACAGCAGGCGGTTGATGAAGCAACTGGCGTCTCGATGGAGGGACAGGACTGATAATGCAGAACATTTGCAGTAGGGGGGGTGAGATGGGGGGGGCAAGGCCCTCTGATGTCTGGTCCCGCTCCCTGCCGGCGGGGGGGGATAGATGGGTGACACAGTAAAGTGTTAATATGCCAACAAAGCCGTAGTGCCAGTCATAGTTATGGATGGGAGGGAGTAGAGAGCCGCTTATAGCCAACAGTGTGAGACTGTTCTGGTCTGGACCAGATGAAACACTGCCCCCCTAAGGGGTAAAGCGTGCGGGTATGCACCAGGCGTGCATGAGAAATTATAGTATCAAATTATGCAGATGGGGTGGCACGACTACAGGGTGCAAGGGCACTACGCAAAGGAAGATAAAACTACATTCTTTGTATACGGAGCGACCTCTGCCCACTCGTGCTAAGCACCACAAAGAACCTGTTGCGGGGTATGTTGGGGGGAGTGTTAAGGGGCGGGTAGGGTGGGTCTTGGGGTACTGTGTGACCATGTTGGGGGAGGTCAACTGTGGGAGGGGGGAGGGGAAGGTCGAGATGCGAAAGGGGATTGGGGAATGGTCAGAGAGGTTTTTTTGGTTTTTGCATACAGAGCACAGCAAACTAGAACCTACTATATACTGTGATGACACAGATGGCAGGACAGGCGGAGACGGATAGCGCTCGCAGTGCAGATAGTGTAAAAGCGCTGATGTGGAATGTCATTGGGCTCAACGACCACCGCAAGCTGCGCAAAGTTTTAAGCTACCTGCACAGGCAGAATATTGACGTAGCCATGCTCCAAGAGACCCACCTCCCGCAGGCGATTGCGATGCTGCGCAGCAGGGGACTTGCAGGCAAAATAACCTTGGCAGGCTTCACTACACATGCCAGGGGCGTGCTGACATGGGTGAACCCCAGGTCAGCGTACTCACTAAAATTGCTGAGAGCAGACTCGGAAGGGCGTTTTGTAATATCTCGATGTAAGGGACAGGGTATTGAATTGGTGTTAGTGAACGTATACGGTCCTAACTATGATTGCCCAGAGTTTTACACAACGATGGCAGCAGCCACACGTAGATACCACATAGCACAGTTTTTATGAGGTGGGGATTTCAATCTGGTGAGGGACCCGGACCTGGACAGATCGGTGGGGCCCACACGGAGGCCAGCTGCGGCTGCGAAAATGCTAAACAGCGTGATGGTCAGTATGGACCTCGAGGATGTGTGGAGAATACGCTATGCGGAACAGGGACGATACACGCACTACTCAGCCTTCCACAACATACACACCCGCATAGATTACTGGTTGCCTCCGTGTCACTGCTGGGCCACATCCGAGACTGCAGAGTTCTGCCATGTACACTCTAAGACCATTTACCATTACTGCTAGCCCTCACTACCCCTAAGGAAACGATACAATCATTTACATGGCGTTTTCCACCCTACTCGCTGCTGGATCCACTCTTCAAGGGGGAGCTTGCGGAGGCAATAGAAACGTACTTTGAGGCAAACGTAGGCTCAGTTGACAGCTTTCAAACAATATGGGAGACGTTTAAGGTTTATTTTCGGGGCTTAGCAATGACTAAACACGCGGGGTCCTTAAAGCCATAAGACAAAGATTAGGCGACTTAGAACAGAAACTGAGGCATTTGGAAATGCACCAGGTGACGGACAATGGTAGGGAATTAGAGGAGGAGATTAAGGTATTACTAGACGAATACCATGAGGAGGCAGACAGGAAAGTTAAGCATATGGGGAAATATGCATCAGCACGCACGTATGGAGAGGGAGACAGACCAGGATCGGAACTTGCAAGGGTGCTAAGTGAGAAACGGAGGAGAACACTAATCACTGCAGTGAAGTCAGAGGAGGGAGAGACCCTAACAGAAGAAGCTGACATAGTGAAGCGGTTCCGACATTACTATGCAGACTGGTACACGTCAAGAGCAGGGGACCTAGATGAGAAGATCCGAGACTATTTGGAACACATCGACCTCCCGTCACTTACAAACACACACAGGGAATTCCTCATGCTACCCATAGAGAAGGACGAGATAGTGGAGACCCTGGCAAGCATGCGGTCTGGGAGCGCCCCGGGCGCTGACGGCCTAAGGATGGGTTTCTATAAGGCGTTTATAGATCTTCTGCTTCCACACCTGGCAGCACTCTTTGACAACCTGTGCATAACGGGCTGCATGCCACAGACGATGCGGGAGGCAATTTTGGTGGCTATCCCCAAGCAGGGTAAGCCTCCAGAGGAGGAGTGTAGCTCGTACCTCCCCCTTTCACTCTTGAACGTGGACACCAAGTTCTATGCAAACATTTTGGCTAATCGACTAGCACTCCTGGCTCTGCAGCTAGTGGCCCCGGAACAGGCGGGATTTATTCAGAGTAGAAACCCTACATATACCATTCGCACGGTTTTTGGGAAAATGCAGCATGTAAGGCAGGATACTAAGGCAATTGCAGTAGTCTTAGACATGGAGAAGGCCTTTGATTTTATGGAGTGGCCCTTCATGAGGCAGGTACTGACGAGGATGGGATTAGGGCCGGTATTCTTGCAAATGATTGGCACCTTGTATAACAGTCCCAGGGCGAGGGTTAGAGTGGGCAATTTAGTTATGGAACCCTTTGCCATAACCAAAGGGACTAGACAGGGCTGCCCACTGTCACCTTTGCTGTATGCCCTAGTGGCGGAGCCACTGGCATGTGCGCTCAGAGAA
Source organism: Lissotriton vulgaris (assembly GCF_964263255.1). Lineage (NCBI taxonomy): Eukaryota > Metazoa > Chordata > Amphibia > Caudata > Salamandridae > Lissotriton > Lissotriton vulgaris. Next base: position 90,965 of record NW_028247022.1, on the reverse strand, counting down.
TATCATGGGAACGAGGGCATAGGCTTCCCTACATACAAAATCGTAGTGTCCACTTATGCTGATGATACGCAGCTATATGTACGTGACCCCGAGAATAACTTGCCAGCGGTACTTAGGGAAGTAGTACACTTTGGATCACTCTCAGGCTTGAGAGTTAACTGGGCGAAGTCCATAGCTTTCCCTCTCACGCCAAACACAAAGGAATTTGAGATGGAGTTCCCTCTGCAGTGGTCTGTGGATTCCGTTAGATATTTGGGAATCCAACTACATACGGACTTGGAGATAGTGCTCTTAAAGAACTATGGTGTGACCATTAGCAGATTGGAGTTTGATGTAGAGGCCTGGTGGTGCCTCCCACTGTCATTGATGGGGCGCATCTCAATTGGTGGTGTTGCCTTGGCTGCTGTTCTTGTTCATAAATATCCTGCAAGTCTTTTTTTCAGTGACTGAAACAATCCATGCTTAAGCTCGCCTGGGCAGGCAAACAGGCACGGGTCCAATGGCAAGTCTTCACGCTAACCTTACAGTATGGGAGGTCTGGGCGCACCAGACTTTGAGCTGTATTACAGAGTCGCACAGGGAGCACATATGCACACCTGGATCCATGGAGACTTGAATATATCCTGCATGTCAGAATGGAAAGATTATTTGCAGACCCTCTCTCCTTAGCAGCAACGATATTCAAACCGGTCGATCGTAGAACTGGGATACTAGATTCTATAACTACCACTAATCATGCAAGGCATTGCCTACTGCAGCAACAAGGGGGAGCACTGCTGTATTCCCCATCCATGCCGGTGGAGTGGGCCCTCTGGTTGACCCCCTGTAGAGACAAGGGAGTGATAAATGCACTTCACGAACTGAACATTCGGACGACAGGGGACATGTTCCAAGACGGGACGGTAAAGACCTGGGAACAGGCAAAGAGGACGGCCGGAACGGGTACTGCATTACATTAATTCCAATTCTACAGAGTGAGTAGGGCCCTGTCAGAACAGCTAGTTGAGGAACTAGATGAGCCACCAGAGGTGCCAGAACTTACCTTTGTGATTAAGGCAGACTCGCCACGTTAGATGGTAACCAATATCTAGAAAATAGCGATGACCCATAGGGAGAACTGATACACAGCAGCGAGGCTTGCATGGCAAAGAGATCTGCAAGTAACGATAGAAGATGATATGTGGCGATGCTGCTGCACGAACACTAGAAGAATCTCGCTTCATGGTAGGCACCGACCCATACACTTCAAGTACATCAATAGGGTATACTACACCACGGAGCGTCTATGCAGGTATGGGCTACGAGAGGAAGCGACATGCGAGAGATGCCGTGCTCCAACAGCAGACTTCCTACATTTGACGTGGCTATGCCAGGGAATATACACATACTGGGTAGATATATTCAGGGAACTGAGTAGAATAGTTGAGGTGACGCTGGACACGGACCCCGCGGTGGCACTCCTGGGATACTAAAAAAAAAGCTACCTAGGGCGACGCCCAGACTGGTGGACATGAGCATGCTCATAGCAAAGCGGGTGGTGGCACAGAGCTGGAGTAGGGGGCCGACACCTACAATTAAGCGTTGGTTGCATGATGTGAAAACTACAATGAGCTGCTGCCGCCATGTAGCCGTCCCAAAATATTTTGGGGTCTATTTGTGGCAGAGATACACAGTAGGGAGGAGGAGTCTGAGCCTGCGAGGGAGGACCGTTAAGATGAGGCCAAAACGCAATGCAGTGGTACTCCCTGAAACTGAGAGGGATTTAGAATGTGAACTAGGGACATAGAGCTGACTTGGGAGATTCTACCTATTGTTAAGGGGTAATGCGAAAAGAGTGTGATACGCGGCCTGCCCCTCGCTGGGTTGTTGGTACTAAGGCTGTGTACTTTTTGGGTAAGAGGAGTACTGTTTGCGGCCCCGGCAATGTCTTTGTGTATGCCTGTATGCTTTTTATGATTTTGTGTCATAAAACCTAATAAAACAAATACAAAATAAAAAAATTACAGTTCTAATCAAGTTCAGATCTTTTCTGAACTTTTGGTGTCAAAAAGCTTAAATCCACATTATGAAGCTTTAAACTATGGGCTGAGAAGAATTTTATAAACTTAGGGGAAAGTTGATGAGATAATATAACTATCAATACTAATGCATTTCATACATTTACTCCTTGGAAACTACTTCAAGACAAAAATACAACAAGAGAAATGGCGTCATTAGCTTCAGACTGGCAACACAAGGTAACCTTTGTATATATAGAAAAAGAATGATTTTTAGCACAACATTTGTAGGTTCTAGTGAATGTGAACAAACTTCGGAAATTAGTGAGGCCTGAGGAAGATGCTTGCTATCTTTCCTGGAGTGTATCATATTTGTGGAAATGATACTTATTATAGATTACTCTGAGGATGGTATGAAAGCTGAAATATGGGAATCGTTTTTCCAAAAATGTATCATGTTAAAGATTTTGACATAGAAGACAAATTTGAGAACTGGAACAATGAAGAGAAGTGTGAGAACAAGTGAAATAGTAGGTGATATTTTGGTCATTTTAATGCCCCCAATAGGAGTAGAATTAAACTCACATAAAATTAGAAAACTTTGTACCCTAGTTGATATTTAGCCACCAGTAAAGCTGGGGGATTTTCTGTGATAGATGTAGAAATTATTTCAATAAGATCGATGGAGATTCAAAATCGACTTGCCCTTGACATCCTTCTTGTGAAGGAGGGCGGAGTTTGTTGAGTAGTAATGCTCCAACATTGTGTCACCTACATACCAGGTAAGAGCAGACAAAGACTTGGAAAGTTACATCAAAAACATTGCTGACTTAAATGAGGACTTGAAGGATTTAAAAGCAGATGGTGCATGGAAAAAAATAGGTAAGGGATTGTCAACTGTTTGCAACAACTGGTTAGGTAACTTAGGAAACAAATTGGTAATTTCCATCTTGAAACTTTTAGTGGCAATCTCTTTGTGCATAATGCTGACAATATTATTTATCACATGTTTTAAATACCGAAAAGACAAACAAGGAGAGAAAAGAATGAGTACTGGTCTTGAAATAGAAGACGAACAATGTAAATAATATGATGAAATGAAAATCTTAGAAGAGAGTAGAAGAAAGAGTAAAACATAACAATCCCATCATTTGTGATGAGATCTGATGAGTACATATTGTGATGGCTTGGTAGTGCAAATATTTCAAAAACACTTTACATTACACGTTGTTGATTTACAGACAAAAACCTGAATGTGCACATTGCACATAATGAACAAAGGCATAAAGCAATAGAGACAAGTGAGGAAACCGAACCGTAAAAGCATGCCTGAAAAAGCTCGAAAAGGAGAAAATACATTGCTAATTAGTTAAAACACTTATTAATAGATTTCAATAACAAGATTGCTGATTAAATGATATTTTACTATTCACGTACTGATAAAAACAAATGAATCCGATGATGAGGCCTAATAGTTCTATTGTCTTTCATTACGAATGCAATATAAATAGATTGTGGTGCAATTTTGTGATAAACTTAGTTAGGAAATTGAAGCTTACTGATGTGATAGGAGAGACCCTAATGATTATAAAAATTAGGAAACAATTTTATCAAAATGTTTTTTAATAATAATTTACATGTATGGATGTTGAAAATGTGTGGCAGTAGGCCATAGCTAACACTAATCAATTTGTATAATAATACATTGGTGAAACATTTATTAGGATTCTCTTACTGTGAAATGATGATTGGATGAATTATATTGGATTCCACTTAAGTTGAATTCATTGAAAGCTGAAGTCTGCATTTTAAGCATTACACATGTTCTTTCTTGAGCTGCAATATTCCCTTAGCAAGTATAATAATTCATTGGCATTTCTGCAAATGTTGCATTATTTGTTCTGTGTAAATTTCATCTTACATACAAAGGACATTCTTTAGAAGTTCACTGTGAGATGACTCACTGGGAAAATCAACTCTAACCTGATGCCATAATCTGTTAAATTGTATATTTTCTACTGCTGACAAACCTATGACACCAGGAAAGCCAAGTCATTTACATGAAGTGTTTGGGAAAGAATGCAGGAGTAGCTAAAATGTATTTGGTGACTACGTACGTAAACTAACCATAAGATGGACTGAGTTGTGGAGTGACACCACATTATTAAGGTCTCATAAGGACAATAAAAGAAGAAACCCCAAAGGAGGGACAAGGACATGCCCATTTTCCTTTCTGGCAACCCCATGCTACTTTTCTTTCTATGGGATACAACTCATCATGCTTTGATGTTATTCTTTAATCACAACACCGTCATTTTTCCCTATCTTGAACTGCCATTTTGCTGATGCTGCTGTCTTTATGCAGTAGACTGGAGTATTGCTTGCCAAACTAATTGATTTTTGCTTTATATTTCCTTTCTGCCCATGCTCATGGACACCTTTTACTCCTTTATTTTAAATCTTTAGATGCTATTAAAATGTATTGAATAATCCTTCTGTTTTTAATGATAGTAGGAATCTGTAACCTCGTATCTGATGTTTGTTTTAAACTATCCTCTTTGGAGTTGAACCTCTGACTTAGGGGCCTATTATGATTGCGGTTTTCCCGCATCCTCTGGGCCGGCAGAAGCCACCGCCGGCCCGGTGGATGCGGGAAAACCGCCGCGGAGCCTCGAAAGACCCACCGCCATATTAGGATGGCTGGTGGGTCTGGCATTCCGTCCGCAGCTTTTCCGCCGCAGTCGCCTTCCGACCACGGCGGAAAAGCACTAACATGGCTGGCGGTGTCTATCAGACACCGCCAGCCATAGTAGGATGTCTGGAGTACTATGCCTTTACACGGCGGCATTTCCGCCGTGCAAAGGCATACGGATTTTTGTTTGGGGGCCTGTTGCGGGCCCCCAGGGATGAAGGGGGGGTGGGGTGTGCACATGGGGGGTACATTTGCGTGCACAAAGCGGCAGGCACTGCACGGTGCCTGCCGCTTTGTGCATGCAAATGCACAGCTTACATTTTTAACATTGCGGCGGGTGCTGCTTCAAGCAGCACCCACCGCAATGTTAAAAATACAGGATGTGACCGCCAGGGTGGCGGTCACATTCTAATTTGCACGGAGGGACCGCCGCTGCCCCTGCGGACGGTCCCTCCTACTCTGGGGTGGCGGACAGACTCAGGTCCGTCCGCCATCATAATAGGCCCATAAATGTATAGTGTAGTACTTCATGCCATAATATTATTGACTGAAACTGCTTATCTGTATCGATTTTGGAACAATAACTAAACTATCTAATTTGCCTGAGTCTATCATTGAGTCCTCATGTTCTTTATTTGAACTGTTCAAAATGTTTGTTTTGATCGACATGCATTGTAGAGACAGTCAGCTAATCTTTTCAGAATATCAAGCTCTGATTCTTGTATTCTGTGTTGCAGTAGCAGAGCTTCTTGTGTGTATCCTTCTAGTTAGACCTAATTTCTTTAGGAAAATGGCGTCTCCCATTGTAATACTTTACTTTTACAGTATTGTCCTGAGAGTAGTGTATTTGCACATTATTTCAAACTTGTGATTGAGTCATCAATTAATGACCCTCATTGGGTGGCTAACATTGCGTTTCGAACATCGTAAATTCCACCCCTCCAAACAGCGAAGAAAGATCCACCATAGGACCATTTGCCTCAGTGGTAAGGTTAATTCTGTGAATCTGTCTAGCTGTAGAGGACCCAGTACAAATGAGTAAGTAGTGATTTGAAAGGTAGACCTAAATATATTTATACTGCTGAAGCTGGATCAGTGGCTAGTCATACATTATCTCCAACTTCATTTGTAGGGGCTGGGCTACAATGGCAATCTGACTGTCTTTAATGACCTGCCTAGTCTTTCAAGAAATGGTGTTAGACTTTTTTCCCTACTTTCATCATGTGTCTTATGAGGTGGGTAACTGTAGGTACAGAGGTTGAAGGTAATCAAGCAGCAAGTGTTTAGATGTATGTAATAAGATCACCAGAAATGGGGAGTTCCTGTGTATAGCCACCTCTCGAGCTGGGGTACCTGCCAATGACTATGCCACAAACTGAGCTTTTTATTACATGTCTTTATTTATCTATGTGTAACCGGGAACTCAACATTCTAAACCTGCATTGACTTCCCTATTCTATAACACTTATGCTACAGTTCTAGGGAGTCCATCCAGGCCAAAAGGGTTCCTTCATTGCTAACTGCCACAAACTACATCTATAAACCTATGTACAATATTAGCTCTTCAATAAGTCTTTGGGGCTCTCTGATCACATGTCTTGATTGTGTATTCGAAAACAGAGGAGAGTCAGTAAAAGAGCCCTTGATCTGCATTGGAGATGTAGGAACAACAGCAGTAAAGGGGTTTTCAATTTTTCTTTCAGACCCAATCACTACATTGACATCAATGCCTGATTAGGGATGAGACACATGTCAAAAATGCGAGGAATCTTGTGTAATGGACATTGGGCAGTCACCATGTATCCTTTGATGGTCACAACATGAAATGACTCAGCATCGAAGGGAGCATCTGATTTTTGTTTTCTAGACTGACGGACAAGCACTTGATATCGTCTAGTAAAAGTAGTGTTGTTTTCATGTCTGCGCTTGTCTGCTTAGGCTTTCATTTTCCTTTCATGATCCAAGTGTTTTATGCTGGTTTATTCCACAGTACTTGATATATGTTGGTCCATTGAGTTAACTTGGTCATCATTGCTCTCCGAACATCAATGTTGCTGGGCTATCGCCTGTGGTTGTGTGAGTTGTGGAACGGTAAGATGGAAGGGTAGAATTCAAGGTCGTTTTAAGGACGAGATTCACAATCCCACAACACTGCTAAACATTCTTTCTCAGGTTGTGAATAAGCACGCTCAGTTAGAGACCAATTTCTGCTTGCATATGCTACAATATGTCCTCAAGCATTTGGGTGTCCGCTATGCTTTGCAAGGTTAGCTTCAACAACCTTGATATGAAGCTTTGTATCAAAAAAGGCCACTTTAATAGTGCTCTCAATAGCTTATTTGATTTTCTTAAAGCTTTGCTCGCATTCATGTGATCAATTAAATGAAACATTCTTGTTTGTCAGTCCCTTAACGGAGCACTTACCGTGAGCAAAGTTTTGTGTGTATATAGAACAGTAGCTGACAATGCTAAGGAATGAACGTAACGTTGAAACATCTTCCGTGGGATTGGCAGTTGACAACGCATGCACTTTAGCTGGATCGGGTGTCATACCCCCTTTAGAAAGGATATGGCAAAAGAATTTTAGCTTTGTCTAAAGGAACTCATATTTCTTGGCATTCAAAGCTAAACCTGCATCAACAAGCAATTTATACACTTGCATGAGAGCATTATCTTGCTCCTTCTGTGTGGCTCCGAAAGCCAAAATGTCATCACTATAATAGTCTTTTATATCAGAAAAGACCAATATGCAGAAAAGATTGTAATGTACTGCAATTCTCCTCAAGTTCCAACTGATGATTTCCTTAATTTCAAATCAAGGTGAGAGAAGACCTTTGTATCATTCAATTCCGTAATCATGTAAGCAATATGCGGGCCTGTATGTTGTTCTCTGTCAATTTCCTTATTTGCTTGATGCATTTTAATGCGGATGCATACAGCTCCTTCGCTGTCTTTTTTGGCTATACCACTATGAGTGAATCCCATGGCGTTAAACCAGTAGAATGCTCAATTATATCATGTTTGAGTAATGATTCAAGTTCTTTTTCAACAGCTTCCTGTAAATGTAATTCACCTGTGTGTTTGAGCAACAGGACGTACGTCCTCATTAATATGTAATTGTGCTTTCATAGTCTTCAGTTTCGAGGCATCACCCCTCATTAGGCAGGCTAGCTTTATTCCAGTGATGCAGTGAGCACGAGACCCACATCTGGGCATACCCTTCCCACTTAGAGTGACAAAAGCAAAAGGAACAATAAATGGACTGATTGCTGAACAATGCAAATATTCACTCCCAGTCACAATGATCAGGGTTTAATTCATTGTTCTTTTGCGCATCACGCCACCCTAACTTTGACCCAACCATATGCAAATCAGTTTTGACCCTGTTCCTCATAGGAACAGTCCAGCCCGAACTGCCAGGCCAAGTCCTCCCTGGACCGGAGACAGGCCAGGTCCTCCCTTGTCACATTGAAACATGAGGAGTGAAAATTCAGGGTGACAGAATTTGTTTATTTAGAACACATAGTTACTGGTGAAAGTATTCAACCCAAAACTCATTTAGTAAAGGTGACTGTAGACATACCAAACACTTCTAAAAAGGAACAATTGGTGAAATTTGTACGTACAGCTGAGTACTACAACAAGTACGTCCCTACTTTTGTGGAGAGGTGTGGTAACATGAGGAAGTTATTAAAGAAGGGGACTGGGTATATGTGGTCGGAAGCTTGTGAGAACGAGTTTCAAGGAGTGACAAAGAACTTAGGGCCAGATGTAGGTAAAGTACATTTACCGATTCTAAAATACAGAATTTTACAGATTCGGTATTTTAGAATCGGTAAATGGTAAGTAGCAAAAAAATCGGTAAACATTACCGAATCGGTAAGATTCAGTATTTACCGAATAAGTATTTACCGATTTGGTAATTGCCATTCATTTCTATTGGGCTAGAGGCCCATAGGAATGAATGGCAATTACCGAATCGGTAAATACTGATTCGGTAAAATGGGGGAAACATTCAAGGGTGCCAGGGTGTCACTTTGACACCCTGTTGCACCCCTGAATCGTGCTTGTGTGCAGATGTGGCACACATACATCCTAAGGGCATGTATGTGTGCCACACGGCACAGTTGAAAATGCACAGATTTGCATTTTCAAAGGTATTTGTTATTTTCCACCAACTTATAGTTGGTGGTAAATAACGAATCCTAAAATGGGAAAAGCACTAGTTTGAGTGCTCCCTACATTGCAAATTCGGTAATTTACAGATTCGTTATTTTAAGGAATCGGTCATTTACCGATTCCTTAAAATACCGAATCGGTAAATTACTGAATTTGCAATTTAGGCCACCAACATCTCAGTAGCCGAATACCAGTCGGTAACGGACGAAATTAGGTAATTTCGGACGTTACCGACCGGTATTGGGCGACACCTGGCCCTTAGTGGGTGCAGCTAATCTGTGTAGTTTTGAGCCTGGAGCCAAGACTAGTCTAATAACTGACACCAGTGCAAAGGGTCTTAGAGCAGTGTTAGAACAGGTAACTGGAGTGGAGGTGAATACAATTTTGTTTATCTCAAGGGGACTGCAAGGAGCTGAGATTAACTACTCAGTAATTGAAAAGGAGGCATTAGCAGACTACTGGGTGGTCAAAAAACGCAGGAAGTGTGTGTGGGATAGTCAATATGCAGGAAAAACGGAGCACAAACCCCTATTACAGATTTTTGGCACAAAAGACATTGATGCGATTTCCAACATAATAAGATGGGTGGTGGTGTTGCAAGAATTGGAATTTGGAATTTGGTATACTTTCCAGGTGTGATGAATACAGAGGCAGATTATTTTTCAAGGTTTTATGTAATGGTGAAGAACAGGAATGAGATGAAGAGGAGTTTGGTGATGAGAATGTGAAAGTGGGTCTAATACTCTGTGGGATCGTGCAAGAAGAAGAATCGAGAAAGGAGGAAAAAAAAGATGAATATTTACAAATGGTAAAGAACAGTGTGAAGGAATGGTGCTCTTTCAAACATAAGGAGAGTGGTAAACTCGAAGGATATTGGTATGTCAAGGATGAGCTCTCAATGGAAGATGGAAGATGGACTGATCATGAAGGGCTGTAGGCTAGTACCGCCAGTGAGTCTCAGGTATATGTAGAACTTAAGAAAGGGTAACAGAAAGTTACTGGTGTCTCATGGATCTCATGATTGAAAGGGTGGTGAGAGAGGGATCACTGAAAGAATATCGATTCCCTATCTCCAAACAGGTAAGTACAAAAATATCAAATAAAAAATATTCTTGTCAAAAATTTGGTTAGTCAAAATATCGAATTTTTTAAGTGTCTTAAAAGTAATTGAAAATTAATGAAATAATAAATATAACTTAAACATACTTAAAATACTTTAATAACCTTAAAATTAATAAATAATTAATGTAACTTAAAAAAAACTATTTAATTTTTTAATACATATATAAATATATATATATATAAAAACATAAAATTAATAATAAATATACAATATTTTTACCGTAGGATAGCAAAAGGTTTAAATTTACTATTACCACTCCAGTGAGTGCAACAGTAGAGAAAACATTGGATAGCGTAGCAGTAAAAATTACTATTTCCACTCCAGAGAGTGCAACAGTAGGGAAAGTGTTGGATAGCGTAGGGGTAAAAATTATTATTCCCACTCCAGTGAGTGCAACAGTAGGGAAAGTGTTGGATAGCGTAGGGGTAATAATTACTATTCCCACTCCAAAGAGTGCAACAGCAGGGAAAGCGTTGGATAGCGTAGGCATACAATTTACTATTACCACTATTACCACTCCAGTGAGTGCAACAGTAGGAAAAGCATTGGATAGCGGGAGGGTAAAAATTACTATTCCCACTCCAGAGAGTGCAACAGTAGGGAAAGCGTTGGATAGCGTAGGCATAAAATTTACTATTACCACTCTGGTGAGTGCAACAGTAGGGAAAGCGTTGGATTGCGTAGGGGTAAAAATTACTATTCCCACTCCAATGAGTGCAACAGTAGGGAAAGCGTTGGATAGCGGGAGGGTAAAAATTACTATTCCCACTCCAGAGAGTACAACAATAGGGAAAGGGTTGGATAGCGCAGTAGTAAAAATTACTATTTCCACTCCACAGAGTGCTACAGTAGGGAAAGTGTTGGATAGCGTAGGAGTAAAAATTACTATTCCCACTCCAGAGAGTGCAACAGTAGGGAAAGCGTTGGATAGCGTAGAGGTAAAAATTACTATTCCCACTCCAGTGAGTGCAACAGTAGGGAAAGCGTTGGATAGCGTAGGGGTAAAAATTACTATTCCCACTCCAGAGAGTGCAAAAGTAGGGAAAGCATTGGATAGCGTAGGCATAAAATTTACTATTCCCACTCCAGTGAGTGTAACAGTAAGGAAAGCATTGGATAGCGTAGAGGTAAAAATTACTATTCCCACTCCAGTGAGTGCAACAGTAGGGAAAGCGTTGGATAGCGTAGTGGGATAAATTACTATTCCCACTCCAGGGAGTGCAACAGTAGGGAAAGCGCTGGATAGCGTAGGGGTAAAAATTACTATTCACACTCCAGAGAGTGCAACAGTAGGGAAAGTAAATACTTCATATTTGAATAAAAATGTATTAAATATTAATACCAATTACAAATTAATTAAAAGTAATTAACAGTTTTATTAGAATATAATAATTAATTAAAAATACAAATAAAAATTAATTATTAAAAATAATTACCTTTTAATACAAATAATTTACCTATTAACAATTACTTAATTAACAATTAAAAAAATTACAACAAAACAAAACCAATAAACAAGTTACATTATTTAATTAATTACAATTAAATTACTTCCCACCCTATTCCCCTGCAAACCCACAACCTGCAACAGAAAATAAATTTATAAAATTAACATATGTATCAATTAATCAATTAATGACCAATTATATTTTATTTAATACCAATTAAAAAATCTAATATCAATTAATTCAAAATAAATACCAATAAATACATTACAAAATGTAATTAATTATAATTAAATTAGTTCCCACCCTATTCCCCTATAAACCCACAACCCGCCACAGAAAATAAATTCATACAATTAACATAATTATCAATTAAACAATTAATTAAAATGAATTACCAATTATATTTTAATTAATTACCAATTAAAAATTTAAATGTCAATTAATTCAACATAAAAACAATAAATAAATAAAAATGTCATTAATTATAATTAAATTACTTGCCACCCTATTCCCCTATAAACCCACAACCTGCTACAGAAAATAAATTAATCAAATTAACATGATTATCAATTAATAAATTTTTTAAAATGAATTACCAATTATATTTTAATTAAATACCAATTAATAATTAATTAACAATTAATTCAAAATAAATACCAATAAATAAATTAACATATTTAATTAATTATAACTAAATTACTTCCAACCCTATTCCCCTGTAAACCCACAACCCGCTACAGAAGTATATCACGCAAAAATTAAATACCATAAAATTATTTAATTAAAATAATTGATAAAATAAATATACACTTTCCACACATATATTACATAAAAAACACTTTAAAAAAATTGGATATTATTAAAAAATTTATATTAACTTACTTACTCAAATTCCATATTTTTGCTGTCTATATTCTGTCCATTCAATATTTTTGTTGTCAATATTCTGTCCATTCTATATTTTTGATGTCTATATTCTGTTCATTCGATATTTTGTCCATTCTATATTTTGAATTCGATATTACTGCTATTCTATTTGATATTTTTGCAGTCTATATTCTGTCCATTCGATATTGTGTCCATTCTATATTTTTAATTCGATAATAATGTAAATAGATATTAAAAACTCGATATTTTGAGTGTATACCGTGAGAGAGTACATACAAAGCATGAGAAGTGAGAAAATACTGACGTATAAGACTCAACCCATGGTGGTCAGGGACAAAGCATCAGGTCAATGGGTTGAGGTAGCACTAGATATAATGTGCTTTTAAAAAATTCTAGTGCAGACAAATACATAATAGACCAGAAGTTAAAGAAGTAAACATTAGAGACCAAGGTAGTCATAGACTTCTAGGAGGATGTTTTTGCAAGAGAGGGATTGTCCGAATCCCTGCTGATAGTCAATGAAGTTCAATCAACATCCAGGTCCGTGGAGAGGTATAGAACTTAAGAAAACATCACTATATCACCCAGAAGTAAATGGAATGATTGAGAGCTTAAACAAAGTAGTCAAAGAAAGCATCCAACACTTCTAAGTCAACAAGCTGAATTGGATGAAAGAACTGAAAACTAAAGTGCATGTGTACAGGATGACACCAAACTCCTCAGCCAGTGTTACCCCTTTCTTCTTGTTCAAGAAGAGATATCCAAACAATCAGGTAGAAACCTCATGGGTGAACAAGTTGAAATCATTAGGAGGTTGTCATGAATCTAAAACCAGAGATAATTGGGTGGACAGAGAAACTGAAGGGAAAAAGAAAAGGAAGGACATTTTTGATAGAAGGATGGCTGTAACGTGTGCATTGGAGATTGGTGTAAAATAGTTAAATATTGAATAAAGCAAGGAATCAAGTAATCATTTTAGTAGGTGGGTTCATTAAAACCTCATCCCAAGAACAACCAACAGCAACTGACTCAGTCAGAATCTCTGAGAGAGTCCATTCTCAGAACATAGAATGCAAGTAAGGAATTATGAAGCTTAAAGGGGAAGGATGGAAAACATCACACATCTCCCTCCTATACAAAAGAAAAGCAATAAAAAACAAAAAGGAAAACATCACAGAGTAAGAGCAAAAGGAACACAAGCTCAAACATAGTCCTTCAAATAAGAGGGAGCTTTACGAATTCTTTGACTTCTCTTAGAAGAAAGCGAAGACCTGTCAATGGAAAAGTTAGTACCCAAGTGAAAATTATTGCATAAATTATCATCATGAGCAGGAACATTTGAAAATAACAAATCAGGATTAACAACTACTACACGACTCTTATTCCAAATTCTTCCATCATCAGTCTTGACAGCATTTTTAAAAATCTTGACAACAGACCTGACGTCGGTGTACTTTGACCAAGGTTTGCATCCCACAGGGGTCTTAATTCTAACAAAGTCACCCACTTTGACCTCACGAAAAAACACACTTTTCCTAAGATCAAAGTTTGCCTTACGAGCATCTTGTTTGAGTAACTCCTTAGTTCTCCAATCACCAATATCATTATTGACGAGTCCTTTGTTTAGGCACATCCACCCCGGACACATCAAAGTGTTGGGAACCCTCCCTTTGAACAGCTCAAATGGGGACCTACCAGTAGTAGAATGGGGGGCAAAACGATAAATGTTAATCCTGTCTTGGAGAGTGGACTTCCAATCTAAACCAGAAGAGCGAGCAAGCTGTATGGATTCTTTCAGAGTCCTATTAACTCTCTCTACTGCACCATTTGTTTCAGGATGGTAAAGTGAACACCTTTTATATACTATTCCATATTTTTTCAGAAAGTCAACGAACAATGAAGAACAAAATTGAGGACCATTGTCAGATAGAAGACTGTTAGGAAAACTTTCCTTATTAAATAAAGACTCTAGAAACTTAATGACAGAATTAGATGTAATCTCTCTGACAGCAGAAACTTCAATCCATCTTGAGTATAGATCAATCAAAACAATGAGATAAGGGGTATCAGAAACACCAGAGAGAGGACCAAGAATGTCAATTGCGACCTCATCCCACGGATGGCCAGGTAAAACCCTCTTCACCATAGGCATTTGTCTCGTTTTTAAAATGTTGTCACTAGAACAGCACTCAGGGCATTCTCGGACCATTCTCTCAATTTCTAGGTCCATGCCAGGCCACCAGAATTGCATGCGAAGAAACTCTTTAGTCTTAACAATGCCCAAATGTCCCCGATGGGCATGAGACAACAATTTATTCCTTAATGAGGTGGGAGGAACAAGTTTAGTACCACGAGTTAAAAGACCATCATTCACTGACAGTTCATCTGCAACTAGCAGCCATGGCTTGTCCAAATGAGAATTACTCTTCAAGGAAAGGATAACTTTCGAAATTTCTTCATCCTTCTCCAACTCAGATCTCCATTCAGACTCAATAATGGCACCATCAGTCACCTCACACATTCACAAACTCCTCAGGATCACATAAATCATCTGACTCAGAGTTCTCACAGTCAACCAACCTTGATAAACAATCTGCTGATCTGTTAGCTATCCCAGGAATATACTCAACCTCAAACTCAAATTCTTGTAAAGAAACAATCCATCTTCTTATCCTAGATGAGATAGCATCTAAACCTTTTTTTGAAAAAACCTCTTTCAAAGGTTTATGATCAGACAAAACACAGATTTTGGTCCCCCAAATCAAATTTTTAAACTTTCTTAATGCCCAAAAAATTGCTAAAGATTCCTTTTCTATTACAGAGTAATTCAACTCCGATCCTCGGAGACAACAAGAAGAACAACAGATTAATGAATCTTTACCATCCTTTTTTTGAACTAAAACAGCACCAAGTCCCTTATCACTAGCGTCAGTAAACATAGACCAGGGACAAAAGCATGAAGAGAAGGTGCCTTATTCAAATCTTTCTTGATGCTTAAGAATTCAGATTTGCAATCAGATGACCAGTTGAAGACAGTATTTTTAACCGTTAATTTCCTTAAGTTATGTGTTTTTTCTGCAAAATTAACAATGAATTTTCCATAAAATTCTACCATACCCAAAAATGAGAGAAGCTCATCTTTGCAAGTGGGTTCCTTCACTTTATCTATAGCTTCAACTAACTCTTTCTTTGGAAAAACCCCATTGGACGTGATGCGATGGCCCAAATAAATAACTTCTTGTACCCTGAATTTGCACTTAGCCCTCTTTAAAGTCATACCTGCACCTTCCAAACGTCTCAAGACCATAGAAACCCGAGTATCATGCTCAGAAACATTGCTACCATAAATTAACAAATCATCCTGATAGCACTTTACACCAATTAGTCCTCTCAAGATTTTTGACCTGATTCTCTGAAAAACAGAGGCCGCAGAAACTAGACCAAACGGCATTCTTTTGAACTTGAACGTACCCATAGGTGTAATGAAGGCAGTCAAGTCTTGGCACGAATCATCTAGCTCTACCTGGTGGTAGGCAGAAGCTAAATCAAGAGTGGTAAAATATCTGGCCCCTTCTAAGGTACAAATCATTTCATCTATATTAGGAAGCGGGAACCTATCAACTACAACTTCCTTGTTTAGGGACCTCAAATCAATGCAAAGGCGAATTTCGCCGGTGGGTTTCTTCGCTATAACAACAGGAGAAAGCCATTCTGTAGCCTCAACTGGTACAATTATGTTGCTCTTGATAAGTTTATCCAACTCATCTTGTACTTTAGCTTGTTCAGAAAGAGGAATTCTCCTAACCTTAGCTACAACAGGGAGAGCATTATCTTTCAATTTAATCAGATGTTTGTACCCACGCAAACACCCCAAATCATCTTTAAAAACATTTGGAACTTTTTTTGCTAAAGTCAAAGATAAGTTCTCATCACTCATAGTACGAGATGTATCAGATATTTCCTGAATTTGAACTTGAGGAGAAGCATTGGGATCAAGAGTAACCCCTAACTGTCGTTGATGTAACCAACCTAACAACGCATCTCCTTTTTTTGAGACATACACTTTTCCCACAATTATGCGAGAATCAAGTTCAATTTCAGCCAAGAAATATCCCAACATTGAAATAGGCTTTTCACTATAACCTAAAGGCACAATATCACATTTAAACATTTTCACATTTTTCGCAAATAAATCATTAAACATTTTCTCATCGATGATAGTTATCTTGGAGCATGAATCAAATTTTAAGTTTATCATGTGATTATCTACTTTAACCAAGAAAGAAGGATGATCAGATTCATCATCATTCACCTCAAAACAGATAGATCTTACTTGAGGTTGTGGCCATCTTCTCCTTGAATTATCACTGTTTTGAGCTTTTGACCTGCAAAATTTAGCAGAGTGACCTTTTTTATTACATACATTACAGGTTACCTTCAGAGCAGGGCAAATAGGAGAATTGGCTAAATGGTTAATCTGACCACATCTAAAACATGAAAATCTAACACTTGAAGAATTCATTTGTCTATTTACTTTCTCTTCGGAATTTGCACCATCAGTTTTTTTTATTTGACAAACAGTCTCATCAACTTTTACGTCTTCTTTTGATTCAGAAATAGAGGGTTTATCCTTCTCCTTTTTAAGTTCTCCAACAGATCTTGTCATATGTTCAACCTGTTTTGCAATCGTTAATACTTCTTCGAGAGGTGGCTCATCTTTTAACCAAAGTTCCTTTCTTATTTCATCATGTGCGCATCTTAAAACAAACTGATCTCGAATTCTCTCATCAAGAGTTTGTCCAAAATTGCAAGAGGATGCAAGTTTCCTCAAGAGAAGACACATAATCTTCTACCGACTCATCCTTCTTTTGTTCTCTCAAACCAAAATGATATCTTTCCATAATTGTGCTGAGCCTAGGTAAGTAGTGTCTATCTAGTTGTAGGATAGCTATCTCATATTCATTCAGATTTCTTTGTTCTGCAGCTGAAAGATCAGGTAAATGCTCAAGAACATCTTGTCCTTCTCCTCCTAAGCAATGCAACAGAAGTGAATGTTTTCTTTCCGCACTCAGATTTGTTCCACATACTCTTTCGTAGTTTGCAAAGATCTTTTTCCACTTTTTCCACTTCACATTTGGTTCACCTGGACTGGTTAGAAAGAACGCAGGCTGAGTAACATTTTGCATTTCTATATTTAATTAGGATTGTGCAGTTCAAAATTAGAACTCTTTAGTATGTAATGAATAATTTGGTTTATGTTCTGAAAGAATAATTCACTTTCCCTTTTTTTTTAGGAACGAGTGGCCATTTTCTTTTTTTTTTATATACTAACTTGACTTATTTATTTAATAGAGTCCTTTATCAAATACACTCAAATTATCTTATTTTATAATGTGATAATTTTCCTTTGTTACAAGAAATTCAGTCTCTTTGGTTTAATAAAGGACTGAGAATGTTCACCATATCAGCATTCACTAGTTCAACAGTGAGATCATAATAACATAGAATTAACAATGCTCCTTGGTATGATAATGGGCTCAGAGCGTAGAACACTTAGACAATTGACTTTTTTTTTTATCCTTGAGAATGTTTCTGTAGTTATAATTCCAAGTAATCTTAAGTGACACGCAGCGTTTATTTAAAGAATCGACAGCTGGAACGCATAGAATCCTGATACGCAGCGTACACCAGGAACTGGGCGTCAAGCAGAGTCTGTTGACACGCAGCGTTCAAATGCGCTGGAACAAACGATGTAATGTTTTGGTACGCAGCGTACTCGAGGGACTGGAACGCAGCGCACAGCTCACGAGCATCAGATGTATGCGCGCGCAGCCTGGCTTTGAATGTTGCGCGAGGAAATCAATCGTTGAGCTCGCGCGAAAGCCAAAATCCCTTACAAGTCTTTTTTTTAAAATTTTCTTTAAGTCCCAAAATTATTTCAATTTAAAATATTCCTCCCGCTCTCCTCACCGTGAAAAAGATGACAATTCAGCCGCTGGGAAGTCGACGCTTCACTTCGTGTATTGAAGGACAGCCGCTGGAGGAGAAACGAGGTAAATTTCTTTGCTTTGTTGATCTGGTTGAGGTGTTTTCCAATCGTCGCCAGTGTAAAATAGTTAAATATTGAATAAAGCAAGGAATCAAGTAATCGTTTTAGTAGGTGGGTTTATTAAAACCTCATCCCAAGAACAGCCAACAGCAACTGACTCAGTCAGAATCTCTGAACATAGAATGCAAGTAAGGAATTATGAAGCTTAAAGGGGAAGTATGGAAAACATCACAATTGGGACAAAATAAAGAATCCAAGGATAGGTGGATTGACTGAAAAATTCAGTCAGCCTATGAAATTCATGAAATTGGTTAAGAATACAGTCAAGACCAGTGATCATCACATTTGGAATCTGGAAAGGATAGCGGTGGTGGGAACACAAGAGGGTCACAAATACTACAGAGAATGTAACTCAGGTGGAGAGGAAGAAGAGTTCAAGGGTGGTAAATAAACCAGTTTGTTTAAAAGATTATGTATAATTGCCTGTATTATGATTTGGAAGTTTTTTTTAAATGTTGTATGACAACTCAACATAAAATGATGGTATTATTCGTTATTGTTATATGGTCGGTGTATTGGGAGGGAGGTGTGCGGTACACATCTATGGAGTCCGCTGATCATTTAGTTCTGGAACAGCGGAGGTGTTGCCAAGCGAATGGAATGTACTGTTTTTAATTGTTGAGGATGGTTGAGCATTGATAAGAAACTAAGGAATTCTGGTGGTTTGCTGATGGATGAGGCTTATTTTGATATATCACTTAATAAACATTTTGGATCACAGCTTACATGTGAAGAGGCATCTTTACATAGTTCTTGATCATAAATAGTGTGCGTGTATTCTGATGAGGATATGGTGTGAGAGTAGTAGATGACTGCTCTGGTTTTGGATCTCAGTGTCACAAGCCTGCACCAACAGTAAACGCAGGGGGCATCAGTCTCTATAGTGAAGTACAGCAGTATATTTTAATTTCTGAGAATCAGAGCTGTAGTAATGGCCGTCTGGAGAGTCTGAATAGCCTTCTCTTGTTCTTTATCCTATTTGCCCTTTCTGGGACAGCTAGGTTATGGGTTGAACAATACTAAAAACAAATGTTGATAAAATGTCTAAAAGTTAGCAGCCCCAAGGAACCTCTTTATTTGCTTCTCTGTTGTGGGTGCGACCCTCTCTAACACAGTTCTGCCCATATCCATATCAATGCTGATGATTTGCTTTGAGATCTGGAATCCACAGAACATGACTTGTGTTGCTTAAAATGTGCAATTTCTAACTTTGAATATGAGAGGTTCTTTGAATTCAGGACTTCTCTTACATGTACTCCATTTTGTTGTAAGTCTTTAGGACATATCAAGATGTCATCAAGATGCACAATCAAGAAGATATTTAAAGGTTCTTTGAATATATATCATTGCCAAAGTGTTGGAATGCCACAGGGGCTTTAAACAAGCCACGTGGCAGTATTAAATATTCACAGTGACCATAACCAGTATTGAACACAGTTTTCCACTTACGCCCATCATGAATTCATACTGAATTGTAAATGCCTCAACAATTCAGTATTGAGAAGATGTTCGTGGCTTTGATTAGGTCTAACAGAAACAATAGGAAGGATGAAGAAACCTACTTCTGAATGAAATCTTTTTATACTTTGTCTTTTTGATACTGTTTCAGCACTTTATCCTCCTTGACTGTTATTTAACATATCCTCCTACTCTAAGTCACATATCCTCCTACTGAAGAGTGCAATCTACTTGAAGAGAGCTGTAAACTTACCCAACATTGGAGAAACATATCATGATGCCACATTAAAGGCACCATTGTCATGGTTAGCACCAGCTGGCTACTCAAGTCACACTGATCACTGAATAACTGAATTTAGTTTGGAGCTATTAGTCAAGTGCACCACACTCCACACCTGTAGCCCATCATCAACTGTAAAAAAGTTTCAGCGCTCCGGCCATCATCTCCTTGTGTTTGTTTTGTTCGCTCTAAGTTGCCAGGGTATGCCCAGATGTGAGTCCCTTGCTCACTTTGCCACTGGATTCAAGCTAGTCTGGATGATGAGAGGTGTTACGCCGAAAATGATCCCAGGATGCTTGTTACCGGTCCAGGGAAGACCTGGCTTGGCAGTTCGGGCTGGACTGTTCCCATGAGGTACATGGTCAAGACTGATTTGCATATGGCTGGGTCTGACCTTGGGTGGCAAAGTGAGCTAAAGAACGAAGATAGATTCAACACAGATCTGTGACTTGGGGTGGCAATCTGAAAAATGTCATCTCTCCAACCATTATCTTCTTGTGTTTTCTTTGTTCACCCTAAGTTGGCAGGGTATGCCCAGAAGTGAGTCTCTTGCTCACTTTGCCACTGGATTCAAGCTAGTCAGGCTGACGAAGGGATTTACCCTGAAACCGGTCCCAGGATACTTGTTTCTAAACCAGGGAAGACCTGGCTTGGCATTTCGGGCTGGACTGTTCACACGAGCCACAGGGTCAAGACTGATTTACATATAGTTGGGTCTGAACTGGGGTGGAAAAGTGAACTAAAGAACGATGATGGATTCAATCCAGATTTGTGACTGGGGGTAAGTGTCAGAAAAGTTTCAGCGCTCCGGCCATTATCTTCTTGTGTTTTCTTTGTTCACACTAAGGGGGACATTAGGATCGTCCGCAACCCCTGAGGTAGAGGAACCGTCCGCAGGGGCAGCGGCGGTCCCTCCATGCCAATTAGGATGTGACCGCCACCCTGGCGGTCACATCCTGTATCTTTACACCCGCCGCAAGGTTAAAAATGCATGTATTGCATTTACATTCACAAAGCGGCAGGCACCGCATGGTGCCTTCCGCTTTGTGCATGTAAATGCAGGGGGGTACCATAGGTACCCCCCATGTGCACCCCCCACCCCCTGACACCCTGGGGGCCTGCAACAGGCCCCCAAACTCAAAAAACCACATGCTATTCCATGGCAGAAAAGCCGCCATGGAAAAGCATGTTTCCTGCCCCATCCTAATATGGCTGGCGGTGTCCGATAGACACCGCCACCATATTAGAGCTTTTCCGCCACGGTCGGAAGGCGATCGCAGCGGAAAAGCAGCGGACAGTTTTCCCGTCCGCCGATGACCCCCCAGCCATCCTAATCTGGGGGGGGTCTTTAAAGGCACTGCTGCGGTGATTCCACATCCTCCGGGCCGGCGGTGGCTTCTGCCGGCCCGGAGGATGCGGAATCACCGCAATCCTAATCAGCCCCTATGTTGGAAGGATGTGCCCAGACATGGATCCCTTGCTCACTTTGCCACTGGATTCAAGCTAGTCTGGCTGATGAAGAGTGTTACCCCAAAACCGGTCACAGGATGCTTTTTTCTGGTCCAGCGAAGACCTAGCTCGGCAGTTCGTGCTGGACTGTTCCCATGAGGCACATGATCAAGACTGATTTGCATATGGCTGGGTCTGAACTGGAGTGGAGAAGTGAACTAAAGAACGATGATGGATTCAATCCAGATTTTTGACTGGGAGTGAGTGTCAGAAATGTTTCAGCGCTCCGGCCATCATCTCCTTGTATTTGAAATAAAATAGCCCATCATGTTAATGTGCCAGCTGTAGAATTATTTGAATAACCTGCAGTTGTCCCATCCATCAAAATGTCTCCTTAGAGACATTTGTTTACAGCATTTATCTGGCTGCACATTAGTTATATATCCTATCATTTATAAACCCAAAGAGGTAGCTCTGTAGATTCATGCTCCTACAGTACAGATCTGTTGAAACTTGAAGGTGTTAGTTCCCATCTCAATATCTCTCGGTTTGCCACAATGATCTGTCAGAAACAGAAAATGATTAAAATAGTGAAGCGTCCTAATGTTTCTGATGCCAAGATGCATGTGCAATGTGAATATCACTAATTCCAGTTAATGATGCAATCTCTGAAATATGCATGCTCAGACATCCACCCCAATGAAGTTGGCCTGAAAAGTAATATTCAGGTTGTGATTAGTTGTCATTGCCAAAGCGGAGCATAAGGCTGTTGTGGAAGCATTGGTGAATTACAAGATGGATGGTAACCAATGCTTGTTCCTCTGTTTACCAGGTTACTATTTGTGCAGACCATAGGCGCTGGAAGTAGGGGTGATGAATTAATTGTGGAGTTCAGAAGGTAAATGAACAATAAAGATGCCTTTAAATTGTGGGTTTATCTTGCAACCTATGCTGCATGTTCAAAGACAAAGGTAAAATGTCAGGCTATGTTTTCTGACAAATTAAGGTTATTTAGAAACTAGAGGGTACTTTTATTTCTCTTACTGCAAAGTAAAGATTTTGTAAAAGTGATCAAGGTGGCAATTCTGCTGGTGTACAGGAAACAAATGGAAAGACTGTAGGATCTCAGTGTTTTTCTAACACACAAACATCAGTAAATGAACTACACATATTTTAAATTATATTAGCAATTAGGAAAGCACAACTAAAGTACTTTTTTGTAATTCTGTAGTGAGATGGAAACAAAGATTTTAGTAGGATCAATGCAAATCTAGACACTTTACTTGGTGATGAATAAATTATTATTATTCGCTGAAACCCAATTTCCACAAATTATCGATTTTGTGCTATATAGTTTTACCAGTAAAACTGCATATCTCTACACATTTTGTTACAATTTTAACGGTAAATGCACTGTCTGTAAATTACAGTGCGCTATCTCACCAGTGCTTCAAATTGCACCATCATCTACAAACTACACCCATACCACTCCCGTGCGGAATGGTCATGGCAAATTAGCAACGCTTGTTTTTGTGTATGATGCTTTGATTTTTCATAGTCTCTATGACTTCGGTGATATAACATTAATGGCAGCACCCCACTCTGAAAATTGTTCCAACACCAATTTAGGGGTCACTCTCCAATAATAATCCACAATTTGACAAGTATCCTAATATCCCAGTTAGATATCTGACCTGTTAAATATAAATCACATTTTGTTCCACTTTTTTGGACCACTACGTTTTGTTCTATGCTGCGATTTGCAACATTCTGAGCAATCCTCAGCACCTGTATTCTATGTGTAAAATAGAGATCAATTCGTATGCATTGCAGTCTGCTGTTGTTGGCCTACTTTTAAGGAGGCCTTAGCATTAGTACTGGGGTGAAGGGAAGGTATGCAATATTTAATATCCATCTACCACCAATAACTGTGCATACTGACAGCTCAGTTACATTGGTAGTAACAGGGGGCGGGGTGATAGGAATAGAATTTCTACCAATCACAAATGTTTGTGTGTTTTAGTGGCTCACAAAGCAAGGAGTCAGCTGCCAACAGTGTGCTTTCATACCTCAATGAAGAAATTCCAATTCTAAACCCAGAATGTAGATAGCATCTAATTTCATTTTCACTACCTAACTGCATTTTTGCTTGAAACAAGGAAATCTTTTTGCTGATTTCAGACACCTCGTTTAATTCTTTTCTTTATTGAAGATTTACCATTGCATATACTTCCAAGTTAGAAGGCAATTTCTGTGAATATTTACATCTCCTTGGCTAAAGGTAAAACATATAGCTTTATTCTAGTCCTTCGATCTCTACCAGTGGTTGAAGATCAAAGGCCTAGCTAGAAAAGGGGCAGGATGAAGAGAAAATTGTTAGGGGTCATCATTCTCTGGCTGCCATCTCCTATTTATTGTTTCAATCTTTGCGAAACTGCTGGTTGTACAACAACAATGCAAGTGGTGAGCTCCCTTCAATCCAAAATTAAGTTTATAGTGCCATAATAGGTTCTCCGTTTTAGAATCCGCTGTGTTCCAACGATGTTTCATTAGGATCTAAATATCCCGAAGGCAAATCCCAGAGCACTCAATTTAAATAATTTTCCTGAAAATGTATTCTACGGAAGGAAAATATTTTAGTATTGTTACCCCCAAACGAATGGTTTGATGACTCATTACCATGTGAAGCACAAATCTTGTGTGCATTAAGGGCAAAAGAGCAGGTGCTTCAGAAATCTACTTCTATACAATTATAACAGCATTTCCATTTATATCTGAGCTCTGATAATAACCTGTATGATCATATAGGTGCCATGTAATATCAGGATTTTGATTCTAGCAAGTTTGCCACATTTCCATATATCTACATACAGGCTGGAAGTAGGCAGGATGGGTAGTTCCAGGGTTATAATGCCCTTGAAGTCTATGCACACCCACCACCTTTCATGCTAAATTGCATTCATCAACTCCTCTTAAACACTTCCCACACTGGAAAGGTTGAGAATGTACTTATGATAAAAGCAAGCAAAACCTTTTTTTAGCAGTGGGAAAAAATGAATGAATGGAAAGTGAATTGACAATAACAGCAGATTTTCGCTGGGGCAATTATATGCATGTATATTTACTCATGCAAAAATGGAATTCACAAATGCTTTTTTACGAGAATGGTTCTCAGGCCAGCTTCTGTAATCTCTATAGTGAATTCCTAAAGGTCTTAAATGTTGAAGAAGTCTAATCTTGATCCCAACTGAGATATCATAGGAGTGCATCATATTCATGCGTAGTCAGCACTCAAATACATTCTGTGTAATTAACGTTACCAATGGAGTGGAGTTATGCATATTTAAAATGTTCCACATGACAAACTCGTGTATAGAACATGATTATTAAAGTTTTATGTGATACTTACATATTAATGTGACAGAAAAATTAACACAGATGTGTCTCGTTGTGAGGTTACTACATTTGAATGTGTGTAAACTAATGATGAAACATTTATACGTGTAACAAGAATTTATTTTATGCAGGTGCATTTAGAGTGACGTATTCACAATTATTTTCAAATTGTACATGTATTAAGGAGCTGCATTTATTGTGTGTGCAGAAATACGCACATATACTGTAACCATGTGCCCCTAAAATTATCTTTCATGGGCTTCGAGAAACAGTTTGGCCCATGCTCACATTTAGAGTTTAACATGTAATTCATATTTAAAGTTCAATGTAGAATGAGTGTACTTGTATTTTGTGTCTACTGCAGTTATGGAGAGAGAAAGCCTCAATAGGTAGCATAAGAGGGTTTTGTTTTCTTTAGATAACAAGGTATGTGAAAGCAAAGTTGGCACGGAGAACCACGGTAACAAGCAAGGAAGCAAGTTCTCATGGGAGAGGAGAGGAATGATCATGGACAGGCGAATTTGCAAATTATTGATGAGGGAAAGGTGGTGAAAGTATCCAGTTGTACCCAAGCTATGGAAATTCACCAGCAAAGATCACGTGGAATTGTCTACTCTGACTGCAATTGATATTTTATGCTAGATGAAGTAAGTAAAAGGAGAGTCATCTTAGGTTTTCACAGGGGGCAGACCTATGCTTCAGCTTGTGTGGCTTCATGCTACTTGATCCATGGTTAGAGTACCTTCTACTGAAGACTCTGACACCTTTCTTATTTCATCTTTATTGAATGGTTCTTAGATTACGTTAGCCCTTTTAAGAAAATTTAGAGAATGCCAGCCGGCTCATGCTTATGAAGAAAATCATCAGATGAAATACAATACTCCATTTTTTTCCTGATCGTCTGCATCATTGTCATAGAGCTAGTCATCTGCTTAGTATTATATAGCGTAAATCATTTCAGGAGATTTTGTCTTATCTTGGTCTTTCTGTACTTTTACATGATAATGTTGAGATTGGGCTACATTGGTTTATTTCTAAATATATAATTAATCCTTACAAAACTCTAATTGATTTGTCAAGTGGATTATTGTGTGGCCACATTGGTTGCGCTGGAGTGAGATGTTAACAAGTGATAGTTTTCTCCCCATTACCTCTCATGCTGCTAGAAACGTCGCCCCTCTGGAGATAAATGTTGGGCTGGGCCCAAGCTCCAACAAGGTGTACCAATGCAAGGACATATACCTGCAGGCAGTGCATAATTTGAGCCAGTGCTGTTCACTGGCACTTATTTTTGGGGACCGGCCCTTATTTTCCTTCATCAGTTACAGGGCTCAAGACAGGGCAAAACGCAGAAATCTGAAAGACGGAAAATCTGTTGCAAAGGCAGAATGCTGGAACCTGCAAACGTTAGATAAAGGGTCAGGCAGTGTCTGGTAGTGGATTAAAGAGGCATTAAGTGGATTTAAGAATACCAGCTTTGGCATTTGGTGCACTGATGTTTTATTGCACCGGTCACAGGATCTGATCAGAACTTTGAGCACCAGTACTCTTTCTTTTACAAATTAAGCACTGCCTGCAGGTGCCGGTTTGTGACTTTCTTTAAGATTTGAGCCCCTCACCTATTTTCATTTTGCCCATTACGCTATCCACAATGGTTTTCTACATAATCAATCTTTTAAAAATATTGCCTGTGTCAAGCACGTTTTACTTAACAATGCCTTAGTAAATGGTGTCTAATGGTGTGCAATGTAGCACAATAGTGTAGGCAAGCACTTTTTTCAACATGCAGTTCTTTTGTGTAAATTGTATTTTAAAGAATAAAAAAACAATCTTGCTTTCAATCATCTGCTTGTGTTTGCATATAGTAAGGAATAATTGTGACAGCATTATATGAAACCTCAGACAGTTACATTTTGCAAACACTTGTAAACGTTTTCATACTGGAAACACTGTCAGTAATGCAAGATAAGCTCACAGCTCACTCCATTTCCTTAGAGCGCCCTAATATTAAAGATTTGCATTAATGAACCCTATTTACAAGTTGGATCAACATCAACGAATACACACAGGTAGTGGCTTGAGTGGGTTGGGACAGGAATGTGCAGAGCCTGGTAATGTGAAAGGCAGTGAGTGTTTAAGCTAGAATGACAGCCATGTAAATGCCCGCCAGAAAGTCTGACTGAGCAGTTTCACCTTCACATTTGATGGTTACATCAGATGAGGGTCAGGGGTGTCCTTGTATATATGTGTTGTTCTCATTCCAACCTTACAACATCCAGAGTTCATTGTCTACTGGGTGACATCACAGTTGACTTGGAGTTTTCTAATGACATCCTGTGGTGTTTTGTTGCAATCCGCCTGTTAACATGATTAGCTCACTCCATGCCGCCAAAGACAAATTACTACAGCCCTTGTCTTTTCTTTTGCACATCAGATGTGTTTCAGTTGTGTTTAGATTTAGATGCCTCAAAGGAGATCCGTACACCCAAGGAGCGGGTCGAGGTACCGCATGCATACACACAGCCTAAGTTCACCAGGAATCACGAAAGTGACAGGGGAAGTGGCGTATACGAGTGAGGTGCTCTGCAAGGTAACAGAATCAGAAGCTATGCGTTTAAATGCTATAAACTAATGCTTTAAGCTAACCAGGGCTTTAGCGACTCAATGAGACTTTTGTGTGTTTAAAGTGGGACCAACTGAAACAGAAGCTCGAAATCAAAACCGAAACTGGCATTCGCCGAGAACCGAATCGCAAAGTGGCGCCTGCCGAACAAAGCCTGTGATAAGGTTCGGACCGGCACTCCAACTCACCAAACAACGTAAGCGACCACCTGATGTATTAATAACGGAGCTGTTGACACCATAAGCATAGTCAGCTGTGCACCCCTTGTCGTTAGAATCGGTATAAACATGCTTGCCTGACTTCAAAATGGCGGACATAAGGACATCCTGAGCGCGTAGCCCAGCAGTGCATTGCCTTAAAGAAAGAGTGGTCACATCAAGGGTAGAGGCCCAGACGCTACCACAGCAGGCAGACTCTGCATCTCCCAGAAGCCTAAAGCGCGGTAGCTACTTCGCACCCTCGCCCAGCGCGGATGAACCTACAAACAACCAGGGATTGGAGTAGCTTGTAAACAGAACGCAAGCCCGCGTCTATTTGCCTGATGTCAAAATGGCAGCATAATCTCCCGGCTGTCTTTTCCTTTGTCCCGGAGCGGCTTCTTTCAGATATTTCTATTGGGATTACCGACCGAATTAAGGGATCGGAGCGGTTTTAGAAGTATGCCACAGAGTGGCACAGAATCTTCAGATCTTTGCAAAGCTAACGCATGCAGGTTCGTAACGGTTGTGTAACGGATGTCATTGCCCTACTTTAAATACATAGCACACAATCACTACAGATCTGGTTCAGGAACTCTCCTCTCAACATCGCCCTTGTGCTACTGATAAACCATTACCATCGGACTAAGTTCAAGTGCAGCAACAGCGCGGGCAGCTGCAACGTTTCTTCCTATCTACTTAAAGGACACTTTGAGTGACCTGGCGGCCTCTCCCTCATTTACAGCTGCGCAGCAAGTAGTGCCAGCTGCAGGGTTTAGGCCTACTACAGCTGCGCAGCAAGTAGTGCCAGCTGCACCGTTTAGGCCACTAACAGCTGTGCAGCAAGTAGTGCCAGCTGCACTGTTTAGGCCACTCTATTGTGGGGTCAGTTCTGATTGAGTTAGCAGTGAGATGCTCGACTTCGCCCCATTCCTTTACAGCTGTGCAGCACTTAGTGCCAGCTGACATTCTGGATACAGGGCTTCAGACCCTATTACGATTTTGTGGTGCTAGGAAATGTTTGTCATGTAGTATGAATTTTTTTCAAGTAGTATGATTTACGCAACCTGTTCTGAGTACCCCTAGAGGTGGTCTCATGATGATGTGGTTGTCTTGCATATTTTGGTTATGATAGTGAGATTTTGTTCCACCCCGTGCTCTATGCCCCTAATGTTAGTGATTCTCAGGAGATTAGGGTCCAATATTAGTCTGATGAGATTATGGCATACGATGCGGTTGGTGCCGAATGTGATTTTTGGTACAGGCTGATGCTAAGTACAGCAATGACCAGTGGAGGGGGCGTGGTTTGGACGCCGGGAAGAATGGCGGCGTGAAGCTTCTCTCCTCCCGTGTCGACCAGCCTTAAATGATTTTGGGACATTTTCTAAGGCTAAAAAGCAGCTCTGATGGCAGGATGACAAGCCGGAAGTGGAGGGCTAACCTGGGCTAACCTGAGGGTGATTCCTGGACAGCTGGAAGGTCTGCATGCGGCGATAATGTGAAGAACGGTTTCCACCCTCGCTGACAACGAAGGACACACACAGACCCGACGGCTCCTACAGGGTTTAATACGGAGACTTCAACGGGTCCTCCGGTTCAAATGCATTTGCATGCCTATAAAAGACGGACGGACTCCTGAGACTCCACGGACTCCTGAGTGAGTACGCATTGATAATACCTCATGAGGATGTTTCAGGCTCCCGAGTGGTGCGTATAAAATGGCGGGCGCTCCCGGTCTAATTTGAAAAGCAGCCAGTACGGAGCCTATCTCATGCGCTAGTGGACCCTCTCAGCCTCACTCGACTTCAACCTTGTACGGACTGCCTAAGATACCTAGCACTGCCAACCCTACACAAGATGGATACCATCGGACTCTCATAGCTACTGCACACATGTTCCTGCCTCATCAAAATGGCGGTGACGGCGCAATTCCCACTCGCGCTTAAACACACCGATGTTCCACTCCCTACAGCTTGAGCACCACCACAAGCTGATACACCAAATACCAGTCATTAATAAAAAGGCACGTAGTTACAGGAAGAGGAGCGCTACAGCGGAGTAATAAGAGATCGGCACACGCTATAAGGAAGCAATGCAATGCATGTCATGAATGGGAATACATGTCTGTGAAGGGAGACACATAAGGACTACATAGCATTCTCTGATACCCTCATAGTGGCTAAGGTCTGTGTGGATGGTGCCAACTACCAGGTATTAACATGGAATAACAGCCAGTCGCTGTGAAACCCCTTTTGTGGCTGCGAGGAATACATTGGGCACCTGGCACCTGCACCTGCACTACTGCACTACGAGCATGGAGAAATAAACAACACTGAAGCCGGTACCAGCATAAGGCAGTGCGGCACAGATCAAAAGACAGAGTTGGGGAGGCTGGCACACAAGACAATAGTGGCACAACGCGATCGCTGGGACGCACTCCAATCAAAATTGGTGAAATAATCGGATTAAGGTCACTGTTGTCTCCCTAATACGGATATATGAGGGCATTCACTGCTAATACCTAAAGTGCATGGTAATACTGGGCGAAAGTTCTTGAACCCACTTTACATCTGTCTTTCTCAAGCTCCACTTCCTACGACCAGACCTTTTGCCTGTCACACATTCACGTCAAGAGATACCATGGGGGATAAGGAAATGGCGAAAAATCTCAAAAGACTCAAGGCTGAGCCTCCAAATCCAGTATCACCCATCAAAGGTAAAAAATAAGTTAGCGAAGCTATGGATATTATACTGAGCAGACTTGAGGAAGTGCGCGATCTAGCAAAATCCACAAAGGAAGAAGTCGTGGCCATTAGACAGGACATACGTGACACTAACTCCCGACTTACTGAGACGGAGTCCAGGATCAGTCGCCTTGAGGATGCAGTGGCTAGGACCTGTAGAGAACTTAACTGCCTTACTATAACATCAGACCATATGACAAGAAGATTGTCCGAGTTGGAGGATAGGAATAGACGGGGGAATCTTCGAATTTTCCGGAAGGCGCAGAAGAGGCTCGTGACTCATTTATCTCGTTTCTAGAGACATGGTTTACACAAGCGACTAACCTCACCTTCACTCAACCACTTGAATTTGACAGGGCGCATAGAGTCCCAGGCAGGATAACGAAGAACCAAAAAGTTCCAAGACCCATCGTCTGCAAGCCCTTAAGATACCAGCATGTGGAGCAGATACCATGTCTTATGGAAGACGAATAAAGTATATATCTCACAGGACTATAGTAAAGAAACTGTTGACGTGAGGAAGGCCTTCCTGGCCTTGCGACCACAGCTCCAATTACTGGGACACCAATTCGGCTTTGTAGGACCAGCTAAGTACTGAGTGACTATCCAAGGAGTCTCACAAGTCTTCACGGACCCTCAAAAGCTCAAACGGCTCCTAAATGGCCCAGAAGAACTAACTATGGACACATCTACGGCTGAAGCAGCGGGGGCATCTGCCCCTGGATATAAATGAGTATCCTTTGCCTGTGGGGCTCAGTGATCCTTTGTAGTTGGGTGTCTCCACAAAACTCACTTTGCATTACGTGCTGATACATGATACCGTTGCACTCCTTCATACATAACTAGCAGGTCGCTATATTTGATAACTTGTGATATTAATGCTCTATTGTACACTGTCATATGCTATTGTTGCACTCCTTTTTGCATAAGGAAGCAAGAAGCTTTACTAGACTCCATGTGATATCGAAGCTCTATCACACACTGTTGCCATATGGTTTTCCTGTGCTCTTCAGACCTGAGAAACGTGACCATTGTTCACCGGCTTGTTACCATTACTGAAGATATATAGAAATAACCGGTTGGAATAGTCGACTGGCTCTAGGATTGATGTTACTGCGTTCTGAAACTGATGTTATTGCGTTATTGTGTTGCACTTGTTTTTTGTCTATCTTCATATGTAGGATAAGACCTGCACAGAGATGTTGATATTCTATACACACTTGTACACACTTTGTGTGCAAATGATTAATCCACTATGTTATCCATACATTACGAAAATTGCGTACTTGTTTTCAGATGGTTAACTTCACCAAGTATGTCAGAAGCTTACATGTTGATCTAGTTCCCAAGTTCAGTGGTGAACTGTATGGATGCCATGGGAGGAATGGCGCTGTTGTTTTTTCCTAGTCACCATGTCTACCATATACGTTTGGGGAGGGGTGGGTGGGTTGGGGAAGATGGAAGGACGGGGTGGGGGAGGGTGGGGTTTGGGATGGGGTAGGGGTTTTTTCTTTCTCTTATTTTTTGTATTTTGCTTTGATCACATCTATGCTTATGAATCTTTCCGTTGTTGCATGTCATCACCAGGGCCCTCACACTTTTCCTACTTGAATACTGACACCGATTATTCGGCAGTCAGAGCTATTCTTATTAAGACTACTGTTCAGTTCGGGATGCTGCAACTCATGTTTCACACATGCTCACTATACTCCTACAGATGTGCCACACTTTGGAACCTATGCGTGGTAGACAGGCGTTTGACTTCTTTCCTGAGTATTGATCTTCCACTAACTTCATATGGCGTCGTCCATAATTGACACACCCTTGGGGGTAACGAAAGTAGGAAACTTGAAAATTCCTTCCCTTAATGTTAAAGGGCTTAACCAGCCTATCAAACGCCAGAAAATCTTAGATTATTTACGTAGGCAGAAAGGAGATATTGTTCTGCTGCAGGAGTTCCAATTGGATCCTAAGCAATTCCACACGCTTAGGAACAAATTCTACATTGAAGTGGCAGGCTCGGAAGCAATTGCGAAAAAGAATGGCGTTCTAACTTTAATAGCCAGGAACTCGAATGTTGATTTACTTTCCTCCACGATTGACGCTAAGGGGAGGTGGGTTACAACCAAATTACTAAAAGATAACACTGAATTCTATGTTACAAATGTCTATGCCCCAAACACTTGTGACTTAACATTTTGGTCAGACCTAACGAGACAATTAGACACCATCCCTGACTCAGCCGTTAATATCCTTGCCGGAGACTTTAACCTCCCTTTCGACCCGACTCTTGACAGGGACTCCAAGTGCGACTTCCGTAGTAACAAGTCACATAAAGCTTCCACTACCCTTTGCAATAGGTTTCACCTCATAGACTCGTGGTGACTGCAGAATCCTGATGGGAGGGAATACACATTCTACTCTTCTCTACACGACTCGTTCTCCCTTATTGATTATTTATTTATTACAAAGAATGAGGAGACGACTATAGAACTGAGGGTCTTTTCAGACCACTCTTGCATAACGCTCACCGTCTCCAATATGAAACCGTCACACCGCCAATCTCTGTGGCGCCTAAATGAGGAAGTCCTTGAGAAGGGGCAATATCGAGCCACCATTGAAGTGGCCATCAAAGAATACTTGGAAAACAATAAGAGGGGAGATACAACTGACTTGACCCGCTGGGAGGCACTAAAAAACACTGTCAGGGGGGTTATCATTAAACTTAAATAAGCCATAAACAAAAACTTAGAGGCTCTAGAGCACAAAATTTCCACTCTAGAGGCAAGACATCTGAAGGACAGGAAAGAGGAGACACTAAACAAACTAGCTAATAAAATATATGAATACAATAAAAGAGTAAGCGAAAGGGCAGGGGTGTGGTTGAACAGAAGGAAACGATTTAAAATATGTGAATCTAATAAGGCTGGGAAAAGCTTGGCAGCATACTTCAAATTTAAAATTCAGAAAAACACGATCAATTCCATCTCTGATCAATCTGGAGTGGCCTACTCAGACCCCCTAAAGATTGCAGAGATATTTAAAGATTTTTACGAACAACTGTATGCCAAGAACGTAAGTGTAGAAAAGGCCCGGATCAAAGATTATTTGGAGGGCTGTGTACTTCCGTCTCTCTCTGATGAAGATCAAGAAGATCTCAATTGCCCAATTTCGCTCACTGAGGTTGAGAAAGCCATAAAGTTTCTCAAATGCGTTAAGGCCACTGGACCCGGTGGGTTCACTGCTAAATTCTATAAATACTTCTCCTCCATACTATCCTCCCCACTCCTCCACCTCTTCCGGGAAATTAATGTAACGGTGAAGTGAAGGGCACACTAGCGGAGGCTATCATAGCTGTTCTTCCCAAAGATGGGAAAGACCCAACACTCCCCAAAAACTATAGACCCATCTCGCTTATCAATTTGGATTGTAAGCTTCTGGCTTCGATTCTGGCTAACCGTCTCCAGAGGGTTTTGCCTAAACTTATACACCCTTCCCAGGCAGGCTTTTTGAAACACAGGCTATCCAGCGACAATACCAGGACCTTAGCACACGTCCTTGAAAAAGCGAATCTTCTTACCCTACTGCAGCAATCTCATTCGGTGCCGAAAAGGCGTTTGATCAAGTAGACTGGACGTATTTAGAGGCCGTCTTACATAAATTTGAACTAGGGTCGTCCTTTGCGAGATTGGTTGTGTCCCTCTACTCCTGCCCCTCAGCCAGGGTCAGAGCGGGAGGGTCATATTCCTCATCATTCAGACTGCAACAGGGACCCAGACAGGGATGCCCCCTTTCCCCTTCGCTATTCCTTTTGGCTATTGAGCCGTTCATACACAACATACGCGAAAATAAAGGTATCTCCGGAATCCCCTTTAACGAATGCACGCTAAAAATTACAGCCTGTGCCGATGACGTGCTGGTTGTATCTGAAAAGGCGGAGGAGGCTATACCAGCACTCATGACCGCTATTGAAGAGTTCTCAAAGGTATCCGGATATAAGTTGAATAAAGACAAAACGGAAGTTAAATTATTGAATAACCAAGGGAGTAAAGAGATCTTGGGGGATTCTGGTTTAACCTGGCAGCCGGGCTGCTTCAAGTACTTGGGGCTAGACTTTGATAAGGATCTTATCGCTACCTTACGTACTAATGAAGACATGCACCTAAAGAAAATATCCAAACTACTTGAGAGTTGGTTGCCTAAATATCTATCATGGTGGGGGAGGACTGAGACCTTGAAAATGATGGTAACTCCGCTGGTCAACTATCTAGCAAGTATGCTTTCGATGACCTTCTCGGAGAATTTCTTACACAAGGTTAATAAGCTATTTGGCACATTTTTGTGGCAAGGGAAGAAACCCAGGATATCAATGAAAAAGCTGCAGCTAACTAAGAATAAAGGCGGCCTAGGCCTACCCAACTTTAGAAATTACCAGACTGCGTTCTTGTGTAAGCAAGGTGCACAATGGCTGGCTGAAGACCCAGCATACGTCCCGTTGTGGATAGACATAGAGAGATCCCTCATTGGCAATATACCCCTCACTGCACTACTTACCATGGACTTGACACACCTTCCCCACTCGAAGTACATCTTACTAAACACAAGAAGTGCCCTCCTAAGGCTGGACCAATCGCATAAAAATGTCCTCAAACTTAAAAATACCCTTCGGTGGCCTTATGGTATAATCCTGCACTTAAAATCAATGGGGAACCTATCTACTGGGAAGGTTGATCTGCAAAGGGTATTAATCTGGTGAGTGACCTTTATGATGGACTGCACCCCCTTCCGTTTTCCTCGATCCAGGTAATACATTGTCTCACACCGATGGACTTTTATGATTTCCTCAAACCAAAAGCACTCCTGTCCACTCGTTCTCTCAAACCATCAGAGCCATGGCTTAAGGCCCAGCTGATACGTTTTAGAACAGCCGGTCATTTTGTGTCAGGGGTGTATAAACTTCTCCTTCCTTTGCCAGGGAAAGCTCAAAGACGTAATGAGATATGATGGGAGGCTGAACCCAACTCTATGGGGCTTACTTTTGATTGGGATAAAATTCATGCTACAACCCTGGTAAACAAAATCTCCCCCATATTGTCACAAACTAAATATATGCTACTTAATATGGCGTATTGGACGTCTCAACAGACTTTTTAAGCTTCAACTAAGAGACAGCCCCAAATGTTGGAATTGTAACTCAGAGGTAGGAGTCCTAGCCCACATGCTTTTTCATTGCCCATCGCTGGGAAACTATTGGGGAAGAATCTTTGACTGCATAGAACATATACCTAAAATTAAACCTGCAAGGGAGTTTGCTTATGTCCTATTGGGTGTCCTGGACCCAAAGCTGGCAAATGATAATGATCGCCAATTGTTAGACTTACTGCTCACCTTGGCGTGTAAGGTAATCCTGTGTAAGTGGAAGACCGCTTCCGAAGTATCTTTCAAGATGTGGCAGGAATGGGTATCTTGTATCAGAGGGGCGGCCAATCCAGCTCTGCATTCCTCACCTTGGCGTGCCTCACATTAGAAGCTTTGGAAGTCTCTTGATGCTTCTTCCTTTTCATTTTACCCCCCGTAAAAAAGCCACTCTGCGGAAACTGTACCACCCATATATAGGGTACATTCTAGCTGTCACTGTCTATGTCATGGTACTCGTTACACATCGCAGTTGGGGGGCTATGACGGTACTTTCAGCTAATGGCACTCTTCCGATTCGACGATTAATTAGCTGTAACAGTGGAGGTCCCAGTGCTAGAATATATTGTTGTATGTATAACAGTCTGCATCCATGTGACAATTGTGAATTGAACATCACCCTTGGATTTTTGATATGCATCCTTATTCTATCTTATTATTATTTATTATTAGTTATTATTATTATTATTATTATTATTATTATTATTATTATTTAGTACTTCTGTGTATTGTCTTATTTTGTATTATGCTCTCATCATGATCCATTGTATGTAACCTTCATGTTATTTTGTGCTCATTTTATCACATTTTATTTATTTTTTCTTCCTAATAAAAACGATTTGAAATAAAAAAAGGAATCACCAGTGGATACTGGGTGTTTGTTTGTGATCTTTTTAACTTTCACTAAATTTGCTTTGTGATGGTTCTGACAGTGGTCCAGTTGGCCCTGTCATATGTAAACTATTCTCTTTGTAAATATCATCTAGTGCCAGGTGGCATCATGTATACCTAGATGAAGGGCCCAACAAATACCAGCTGAACCACAGAGACTTCCAAGCCCCCCATCTTCTTCAGCTTGCTATCTGTGCCTAATCACCTCACCTCCTGGACGGCACATTAGTTCAGCTATCTTCACCCGACGTCTGGAATATGTGCCCCCTCTACGTCCTTTTATGTCTCCTCACCACGGCTTTTCTACTTAAACCCTTCTCTTATCCCTCCCTCCCTCCTCCTCCTCATTGTCCCAATCAATCAATCAATCAATCACAGGCATTTATATAGCGCACTACTTACCCGGAGGGTCTCAAGGCCACCACTCGAGTTAAGGCTGGAATTAACTGCTACAAAATCATTTATCCTCCCAACCAGACGAAAGCTTCGGTAAAAGGATTGAAGCATAACACTATTGAACGTTTCCCTGATTCCCTTTTTGTTGATCAATTCTACAATGGTCGGTTTGGGAGGCTCAAAAACGATCTCATTTTCTTCACTCACAACACCCCCTCCAGCTTATATAGTTCCCTTAATGTCACCCCCTCCTCCTCCTCTATCCCTCATGGGAAACAACTAAAAATGTCCCCATCTGCGTGTTTCAACGGCTCCCTTACTATCTCGCTCTATAACAACGGTACTGTCATGATCCAAGGCAAAGACACCTGTCTCTCTCTCTTTGACCACCGCTTCCCCTCCCTATTCCCCTCTTCTGCGACCGGGTCATCCCCTGACTCTCCATCTAGCTCCACCCATTTCTCCCTTTCTCCTCCCCTGACCCCCCACACTCTAATAGGCTGCACCCCCCGAGAAGCACAGGTCGGCCATCAACCCTTCCCCTCTCCTGTGCCCTCCTCTCACATTCCTCCCCCCCACAGTACACCCCCCCTTTGTCACTTCAGC
The DNA here is from genome assembly GCF_964263255.1 of Lissotriton vulgaris. Taxonomy (NCBI): domain Eukaryota; kingdom Metazoa; phylum Chordata; class Amphibia; order Caudata; family Salamandridae; genus Lissotriton; species Lissotriton vulgaris. Next base: position 53,293 of record NW_028247022.1, on the reverse strand, counting down.
CTTAACTCTAGCTAATTCATTTCTCGTCCAATCTTCACCGTCCCGGTACTCCACCCTCCCACCTATTCCTACCTGCCACCCCCCTTTTTAGTCCACTGCTCTTCCAACCTTCTCCCCAGTTAACTTTCCTTATGCTCCCCTTATTCCCCCCTCTCCCCCTATTCTCTACCTCCTCCTCCCATCGCTATTGACCCCGATTTCTCCACAAACCCATTGCATCTCTCTCCTTCCCCCCACTCATCCAGCATGGCTATGCTACCCCCTCTCCCCCCTTGGTACCTCTTTCCATTTCCCTCCCTCTGGCCCAGCAGAACCATTTCCTTTATTCAACCTCCCTTTCTCCCAACCCCCCTCACTTGGTCAGATGCCCGTACCCTCACAGCCACCTCTCCGAGCTGACAGGACCTCTCCAACCACCTCCCCTCCTCTCTGCCCTAACATCCTACTTCCCTATGATTCCACACAGTCCTCCCCTCTCCTTCTACTCCACCTCCTTGAGCCGCACCCATCTCCCCCTAAATTTGTCCTTAATTCCTTTACGTCTTGCAACGCCAAAAAAGACAACCCAACCTGCACCTCTGATACACCAACTCCTGCTCTCAATCTCCACTTATTCACACCTATGAACCCTAGACCCCAACTCTCCGCCTGTCCTGTTTTCACCACCAATTCCACCCCCTCCTCTTTCCATCGAGCCACACAATCTTCCTTGCTCTGCCCTACTCTCTTTGGAAATTAAGCTAGGCTCTCTTATCACCTCCATCTCCCAGCTTATAGCTGCCATTTCACTTTTAAGCTCCAAGATCTCCACTTTTCCTTACACCTCTACTCCTTTGGAAAACGCTCACCTTCCCACGAGATGCACCTCAACCCCCACCCCAGTATAGCCAAGCATAAACAGTCGTCTGCAACCATCATTAATCCACACAAGCCATTGAACGCCACCCGTCCTCAACTTGCATCTCCGAGTAACCCAACTATTTACACTATTCCGACCATCTCCTATGTCAGAGCCAAGCATCCACCTAAACCCGCCCGTGTACCCCCATCTAAGTACAATATCCTTATCACTCTTCATAGCCCAAGTGCCCCGTCACCAAAACAGTCTTGACAGAGCTGCGCTGTCTGCTCCACAACAGCAGATCTGCAAGCAAACACAAACTTGAAATCTCCGATACCATCACCTTTCACAATATTGACATGCTCTTCCTCACGGAGATCTGGTTCAACGATACCTTTCACTCTATGTTTAATCTCCTATTACCCACAGGCTATTTGATTTTTAGAAATTACAGAACTGAAAAAGTTGGGGGAGGTGTTGCAGTCATCTTTCGAAACGCCCTTTAATTTAAGGCTTTTCCTATCAGCTCCTTCCGCCATTTTGAATGTCTGTCTCTTGAGCTTCAACAACACCACGCTCACCCCTCAGATTCCATGCCGTTTACCGCCCGCCTGGCAGCGGCGCTGCGTTTATGGAGGAACTCACTGACTTGATCAGCAAGCAATACTCGCAAAGTGACAATCAGACCTTCATGGGTGACTTCAATATCCACTGGGGCTTACCGCAAGACTTGTTCGCGAATTCGCTGGCCACCTTCCTCTCTTATCCAACACTGCACAGAATCAACACACTCCAAGGGCTCAATCCTGGACCTTGTTATTTCTAAAGCAGGCATGCTTTCTATCGCTACCCCTATTCATGTTATTGTTATTGTTATTTTTGATTTGTAACGCGCCCAATCACCTGCAGGTCTCTAGGCGCTCGGAAATCGATGGTACGAACAATAACGTAGCAATACAGAAAAGGCATCCACTAGCCTAGATAGCTGGTCTGACCACTTCCTCATCCCATTCTCTCTCCACCTATCACACTCTATAACTTTCGGCCAACGTAAGAGGGCTACCTCCTGGTTCGGTGACACTAAAAATATTGACACAGTTTCCCTCTGTGATTTAGCTTTGCTGTCACTTCCAAGTCTAGACCTGAACCTAGATGTTGGCGAACTCACTTCCCAATGCCTCACAGTCCTTGCAGTGGAAATCAATAACGTCTCTCCTCTCCACAGCAAAAAGAAAAGGCCCATTCCCTCAGCACCTTGGTTCAACAAATCCCTCTATGAAGAAAGGAAGCACCTAAGACTCCTGGAGAAACAATGGAGGAAAGCGCCCTCCACCGATAATTTGACCGCGCTTCGTTCAGCAAGATCCGAGTACCACAAGCACAACTTCCCTGGGAAAGCGTCAGAACCCTCCTTGATTCAGCCAAAAATAGACCCAAAAAACTATTTGATCTCATCAAGAATATTAACTGCTCTCCCCCAACCTCCAAGCTGGAGGATTCTACAAAGAAAGCAGCAGATTTCACTGTATTCTTCGACAAAAAAGTGAAACCACTGGTGGAGCAGGTCGCTCATCCTATCCCTCCAGAGGAGCGCAAATCACTAGTCATTTGGCAGAACTTTGACCCCATCTCTGAAGATGCCCTCCTCAATTGCATCCGCGAAACAAAGCCCTCCAACCCTTCTCTTGACCCCATCCCTAGTGCCATTGCCATTGACTTCAATACCCTTTCTCTTCCCTTTTTGACCACTCTTGTCAACCTCTCCCTCTGTCAAGGCTCCCTTCCTGTCTCCTTCAAAACTGGGCAGGTCACCCCTCTGCTTAAAAAACCCACTGCTGATGCGAATGACCTCAACAACTTCCGCCCCATCACTATCCTACCCTTTCTTGAAAAAATCACAGAAAGATGTGTAGCAAAACAACTCTCTCGTCATATCAAGGACAATGATCTTCTTGACAATTTTCAGTCCGTCTTCATCCAAAACTGCAGCACTGAAACAGCTCTGCTGCAAGTGATTGATGATGCGCTGCGGATACTCGATTCAGGAGGGTCTTGTCTTCTAATTCTCCTTGACTTTTCTGCAGCCTTTGCCACTGTCAATCACAACACTCTCCTCAACACTCTTCAACAGAGAATGGGCATTGAGGGCACTGTGCTTAAATGGTTTGCTTCCTTCCTCTCTGATAGATCCCAAATGATCAAAATAGCGAACAGTCTTTCACCTCCTTCGGCGGGTGGTCAAGGTGTTCCTCAAGGCTCTATACTTGCACCCACACTGTTCAATCTCTATTTAGAACCACTGGGAGATCTCCTAAGCAAATCTGGGGTCCACTATCATCTCTAGGCAGACGACACTCAAATCTACCTCAAAGTTGCCTCCACTCACGATCTCTACGTCCTAAGCTCTACTCTGGACTCCATTCAAAACTGGATGTCAACACATCAACTGATTCTGAATCCCTCCAAAACTGAATTCCTCCTCCTCTCCTCCTCACTCTCTCCTCCCCCGGTGCAATCATGGATGGATCAGTTGAATCTACTTAACAATAAAGCCATCATTGTTGACAGCGCAAAATCCCTGGGTGTCATACTCGACAAAAAACTCAATCTAATCTCCCACATCAACTCCATTGCAAAGTCTGCTCAATACCAACTGCGCCTTCTTTGGGGAATTTGTCGCTTCTTCCCGGAGCAAGACCTTAAAACTCTGGTCAAATCGCTGGTCCTCTCCAGACTGGACTACTACAATTCTCTTCTCACTGGCCTCCCCAAATCCCACCTGTCCCCCCTTAAATCTATTCTCCATTCAGCAGCATTCATTTATGGGGCCAAAAGAAGTGACCACATCACACCCATGCTATCCATCCTCCGCTGGCTTCCCATTGAGGCAAGATCTATCTACAAGACTGACTGTATCACCCACAAAGTCTTGCACTCCTTCTCTCCTTGCTACCTGGCGAATAAACTGAAACTCTCTGGAGGCTCTAGACCATCACGTAATGCGGAAAATGTACTGCTTGAACCTCCCACTTTCAAGAAGTAAAGATCGATGGCCCGATCCTTTTCAGGCAACGCGGTGAGAATCTGGAACTCACTTCCGCCTCAGCTCCATACCACCACCTCCTCCCAGGCCTTCAAAACTTACCTCAAAGTTCTCCTCCTTCAAAGACACTTCCAAATGTAATTCACACCCTCTCTATTATCTGAAGGAAGACCCTCCATTATAGAGAATCCTTTTCTCCATGACTAAGGAAGTGCCTTCCCAGTGTGTTCTGCCAGCTATTGCAGTATTGTCCTTCTACCTGTGTTTGGTACTCGTTTGTAACATGCACACGTCATTCTTTTCTAGTAACACACTGTTTGCTACCTCTTACATTTTGTTTGCTTTAGATACTTGAATAAGTGTCACCATTGCCTAGGTAATGTGTGTTCCTGTGCTTGAGTGTCTGCCATTTATTGCAGTATTATACCTCTACTTGTACTTTGTACGCTGTTGTAACCTTCACACATGTCACTTTTTCCTCCTGTAATGCACCGTTTGCTACCTCTTGTATTTTGTTTGCTCACAATTGTCATTTTTGCCTCATGTAACTTAACGTTTGCTTTTGTAATTTGTTCACTTGTAATGTTCTCCTCATGTATCAGTGCTGTTCCTATTGTGAAGCGCTCTGACACATTCAGGTAAAGTCTGCGCTATACAAAAACGCATAAAATAAAATAAAATAAAATAAGGCTACAACTCCCAGAATGCCATTAGCTACAAACTTAGGAGAAGAACTTTGTTGCTATTGACAAGAAGTCATCAGAGGATCTTCAGGTCAAAATGGTGCCCCTACCCAGGTATTCTTCATGGCTGAGTTTCTCATACATTTGTCATGAACCCCACTGTCAGGACCTCGTCGCATTTACAAAGGCACTATATGTTTGTATCGTGTAGGATTTATAAATCGCCTAGCTGCCCAAGGGCTTCCCAGTGCTGATAGTGAGAGACGGTACATAGAGAATAAGGGTATATTTAGTGGTACTGGTGAATAAGCCATGTCTTCAGCTTTTTACTGAAATTTGATTCCACTTCCAGGAATCTTAGATCACCAGGTAGCGCGTTCCATAACTTAGGAACCGGATGTGAAAAAGAGCAGCCTTCCCAGCTCACTCTCTTGATTCTAATAGTTCTTAATAGGCATTCAGAGTGAGATCTTAGGCATCTGTTGGGGATGTATGATGCCACCAAGTCACTGACTTTCTGAGGACCCCTTTTGTTTATGGCTTTGTGTATCAGGCAAAGTGCCTTAAATTTGATTCTGTACAACCTGGGGTGCTTTGCCCTGTATGTGCTGCAGCATCAATTTTCAAGCTACACCCATCTGGCATGGCAACTGTTTGCATATGGAAGCACTGTTGCTCAAACACTTCCATACCCCTTATTCCGAGGTCAAATGTTACCTTGCTGTGGCACCCATCCAGAAAACCCATCTTGGGCAGGGACTGTCGGTAAAGGGGGACCTTGCACACTCTCAGCTGCCAAAGGGAGACCCCTTCTGTTTCCAACTACAAAAGAGTGGCCCTGCTCATTCTCAAAATGAGGCAACAGCCATCTTGGTTGATGGCTGCCTATAAAAGGAGATCCCACCCGTTTACAGCTGCCTGTTATTCAGACTACCAGCTAGCAGTAGAATCTCTACATTGATTCTCCAGCATTTTCAAAATGTTCACACATCTTCTTCTACAGAGGGAGTCTTCAGAGAAGAGAGAGTGCAAAGTTTTGTTTCAGGTGCTCTAGAAGAATGGGAATATCATCTTTCAGTTTGTTATTGTGGCCAACGCAGGCTCAACTGCAGGGCTGGCCACACCCTTTAGTGGGATAATCTTTTGTAGTTTAAAATTGTGTCACCAGAATTTTGAGGCCAGGTAACTTTTGTCAGAAATCAGAGCCAGCTGGTGACATTTGAAACTGGTGTTGCATAAAAGTTGGGTAGGACTTTTATGTAGCAAGCGAATTGAGTAAGCTTAATGGACAAACGTGGGGTCCATGGTGGGTCCTCCTACTGAGACACAATTGAAACAAGCATTTACAATGCAATGGTTTTGCCTTTGTTAAAGTTGGAGCTATTGGCATTGCTCTTGACATTATTTTTATTTATGTTTTTTTTAACATAAATAAATGGCATTGTCATTTACAATGCCAATAGCTTAATCTCTCGCAAATGCCACACACAAACACCCACAGAGAGCCCCCCCACACACACACACAGCGCCCCCCCACACAACCACACAGCGCCCTCCACACATACACCCACACAGAGCCCCCCCCACACAGAGCAGAAGTATGCTACATTTAATGCGAGTCACAGGGCTGTGAACAGCATTGCGGCAGCGACACAATGATTTGAAGAGGAGTTTGTGAACAGGCTGCCAATGAAAAGCTTTCTTGTGAGGAGTAATGCGGGGACGGTGTTTTAGGCCATGTATCAGCCTGGCTGCTAGGTCTTGGATGCATTCGAGACTAGATATGGCGTGCCTAGGAAGTTGCTTCAATGTCACCCTAGGTTCACAATGTCAGCAGCAGCAGTCATGTGTACTGTGACTAACCAATGAATCTATATGATCAGACATAACGCCATCCTCTCCAGTACAATACAACAAATTCCAGGCAGCGGAGATCAGTGGCGACCGGCATAACTCGCCGGTGGCAAGGTAGGCGTGGGATGGGGCGTCACAAGGGGGAGGGGGGGTGGGGGGGGGTTGGGTCGCACATGTTCAGAATTAAAAAAAAAAAAGTACCTTGATGCAGGGTTTCGCATCTTCTCTGCTCCCATGTCTTCTCAGCTCCTGCTCTCTGGCCTCCAGATCCGACAGGAACGGAATAAGGCAGCCAGGCTCCCTCCTGCAACTCCGGCAGCCGAGGCAGCGGTAGGGGGGCGGGAACGGGGCCGGGGAGACACGGAGAGCGAGGCAGCGGTAGGGGGGGGGAGGCGGGAACGGGGTCAGAGACACAGAGCGAGGCAGCAGTAGGGGGCGGGAACGGGGTAGACGAGTAGACGATAAGCCACCATGGCAACAAACATGGTTATCTGAGTTTAATATTTAGTAGGTGATCTGGAAAGTCACCTTGGTTTTTCATTCCCTGGGCCACCTAGATGTACTGAAAAGCTGAAGAGTGGGTCGGAAAAAATGTGTACCTCATTCACTTCTCACAATTGCAGTTTGTAGGCCTTTTAAAACCGACAGTCTAGGTGATGCTGGAAGCTCAGCTTTCCTTACAATGGGTGAAAGACCGCATTCTATAACTAGGGCTGGAAATGTCACGTCTTTAGCAAAGAAATACTATTTATAATGTTTCTGATCTGTTGCAGCAATTAAAAAATAGACTTCTTTGATTGGGATAAAGTCAGACTAACCAGGTTGGGAAGCACAGTGGCAATACAGATGACAGGGCTCCCCAGCTCCTGTTCTTAACACAGTTTCACTACAGCCCCTTAAGGATACGTTATCTCGCATTCAACAAAGTTTCAACAATTTTATGTTGTCAGGAAAACAACCCAGAGCAGGGGTATGTGCTCTGGCTGTGATAAAGGAGTCCATGATGCCTGCACTAGGAGGGAACCACGCCAGCTTTACAAGTAAGCAAGCCAGGGAGGCCTGTTACAAATAGGAGTAACCTCTCCATGGCGCCTCCTACACTTCTCTGCTGACTGCCTACTACAAAGAGGATTGCACTGCCAGCTGCTTAGCATGGATGGTAGCTCTCACAAACAAGTGAAGGAGCAAAACCGCCAGTCCTCGGTATGAATGCAGACAGAAGCATGGACACAACACCCTGCTGACAGAGACCAAAGAGGAGGGGCCGAGCTCTGGCAGGCAGTGCTCTTTGGACATGTGCACCTGGTTTTACGATGAGAAACCCGTGCTGCTACCGCGCCTCCCCCCTCCTCCAATCACAGTGAATCATTCAGAAGAAGCAAATTGGCACCTGACACACCTCGAAAGGGGTGTACACTAATAGAAGCAAAGGTCAGTTTGCCAACGTGCTCTGCTAGTGTCACATAGATTGAAGACTGGACGGTCCAGGGGTTTTGGGAATGAGATATGGACCTGTCAGTTCCAGTCGCTGGTTCATCTGCATACTAAAACAGTACTAAGCTCGTTTCGTAAGACCTGTGGAATGACTGGGCAGTGTGAGTGAGCAAATGCCGGCTCAATAAAGGTATTACAACTGGGATAATTCCTTTCTCTGCCACCCGGTCTGGAACGCCATTGCTCCATACACAAATTACTGATCAAAAGGACAAAGCTTAATTAATTTACTTGATCATTTGAAGCCAAGAGTTCTGAATGGGAGGTTTGCTCCACAAACGTTCTACGCACCTTTTCTAAAATTGTAAGTCAATGACATATATCACTTTTCTGATGATTCTAGCCTTCCATCACTGTCACGGGTTTGAAATCCACCTTAGGATAAATAGTGACAACACTGCTCAAATAATCCAGATACATACTACATACAAGGCAACACATGTACAGCCCTCGGTGTGATCAGGGCTGGCAAGAAGTTAAAACAGATAAGATGCGGGCCACATCCATGTTGCAATTAGTGGCCCGGTCGGAGCGAACAGAGAGAGTGCAATCTGCAATAGGTTCTGTTCAAGGTATGGGCTCTGAGGGAAGAAAACAGTCAGCTTAGTACAAGGCACCCTAGATCCAGCAGGCGAGGTATCCATCCAACTGAAAGATATTTGTAATAGAAGTCACTAGTAAGACATAAGGGGCCCTAAAAAGCAAAAGCGCCTATTAAAAACGAAAAATTAGAGCTGTAGCTAAAATCTTAACCTCACCAGGAGCAATGCCCCGAATAGAGGAGAAACGGCACTGCGGGAACAGGGCGGCCCAGGCAGCGGTAGGGGGGCGGGAACGGGAGCCGAGGCAGCGGTAGGGGGCGGGAACGGGGCCGGGGAGACACGGAGAGTGGGAGAGGGGGTGGGAACCGTCAAACAAGCATTTAAAAAAGCAAGCACTCACCTGGACTTCTTCCGGGTGCCTTCAATGGCGGACCAGATTCGGGGGCGTTCCCGGCTTTCGCCTGACGTCGCGTGACGTCGGCAAAAGCCAAAGAATCTCGGGAACGCCCCCGTGTCTGGTCCGGCATTGACGGGCAGGCCCCTCGTCCAATGGCTAGGCTCCATTTATGGAGCCAGCCAATGAATGACGAGGGCCGACCCAAACCCACACACAGTACTCATTAGTTTTTGCCTGCGCAAAAAAGATGCGCAGAGCGCATCTTTTTGGCGAGGCAAAACCTAAAAAGATTGGCTAATGGTGCAATTTAAAGCAAATGAATTTAGTGATAATGCAAGGCTTATAAAGCAGTGCTAACATATAGTCTTGAAGTATTAAACACATTAAAAACTGCCCCATATCTTACAGCATTAACATGTACACCAGTTTCTCCAATGTGCAAATTGTACAGCATGATAACTTCAGCCATTTCTCTCGCAGGACAATTTATTGTCGAAGAGAAAGCCCAGGTTTTGTGCTGATTTCACTGGGACCAGGGGAGGATTAAGTTCCGCAGGCCACCACAGAATAGGGGGAAGTATGGTGCTCTGTTTGAAGAATAGCACCTCTGTTTTATCTGTGTTCAGCTTAAGGGTGTTAAGAGACATCCAGGTGGAGAAGTTAATAAGGCAGCGTCTAAAGTTGTTAAAGCTGCCGTCGGAGTGATCTCTAAATGAAAACACTAGCTGAGTGGTTAAAGAGTGTTAAAGAATCTCAAGATATCTAAATAACAATGCTTATGTACTTTGAAGTTTTGAATAAAGTAAATGATTTCTGTAACGTGTAGAGAAAACTGTCCACATTAGAAATAACACGCAAATAATGCGTTTTTAAATTGTGTGGGTCTGAAAGCTTTCCTGAATAACGTTTAACAATATTTCAAAAGTAGTGCATGTAGCTTTGTTCCCCACCCCAAAGCCAATCCCCCTTTTTTGTTTGAAAAAAAGCACATTTCTGATGTTTAAAAAAAACACATTAGCGCAATAATATAAAAGTGCATTTTGCGCAACTTTTTATTTACTAATCCATCTAGGTAAATAAAAAAACAATGCTTGTATCACTTTGTAGGAGTGGTCATCCCTTTTTTTTAGCACTTTTTTAAACATTATTTTCAGCCATGGTGTACAGCAGCCAGGCTGCTGTGCAGTGTGGTTAAAAACTATTGCCAAAGTCTACAGGTCTTACAGGTGAGAGCAATTTGGTTCTGTATCAAAAAAGCACAATGTCGCTATATTAAAGAAGGGCATCTTGCGAAACTTATGTTTACTGATCCATCTCTGTAAATAAAAATAAAAAGTGCTCGCCTCATTGTGAAGGCACTCTCATCTTTGTCATAACACTTTTTTTAACATTATTTTCCAATCATGGTGCACAGCAGGTACCGTGCTGTACAGCATGGCGAAAAACCATTACGAAAGTCAACAGATCACATAGGCGATACTTACTGGCTCTGCGAATGCTTGTTTCAATTCTCCGTCGTTTCATAATTCCTGTGCCTCAGATAATAACTAGAATACCTGAATACGATAATAAAACTGAATTCATTTCTACTGAAGTCACGAGCTAAAATCGCAGTCCGAAAAAGCCTTGAAATATTTCACTTTGAACACAACAAAATCTCGCCATTAAGCTGGTGTGCCCAGCAGAAAAGAGGACATAAAGGAACACATTCTGAGGGGTGAGTTAGCAGGCTAGTTGTTATGGGTACATTTTTGAGTTTAACATTGTGTCACTATGAATGAATGCTAGTCCTCTTTCTATTTCCTTTCTTCTAAACAGGAAGTTATTCTACGTATCTGAAGCTGCGCCTGCAAACGGGACTTCTGTCTGCAACGAAACCTGGGAGAGCGAGAAAAAGTTACTGTGCTTGGTGAAGTGCAGATCCGGTGCTGAGCTCACAGAGGAAAGGAAGGAGGCAGACGTATCTCGTCAGTGTTTATTTATTTATTTTGTTTGATATTTTTAAAACGGGTGTGATTTTTGCCTTATCTTACCTTCTTGGCGGCTCGGCATAAAGTGCCTAGATTAGTTTCATGAAGCAGAAGCTCACCTGTCAAAAACATGTGTGAGTTGAATGCTGTGTAGGCAGTTTCACCGAGACGTGTGAGCACAGCCTCCAACACAGCAGACCGCTTTTAATTTTGTGCTTTGTAAAAGGGAGTGGGTAGCTGTGGAAATATAGTCATTTTAAAAAAAAAGAGGTGACCAAGCCTTGCTGCTGAACGTCAAAGGGTCGAGATCTACCTAGTCCACGCACTACGCTTGCCTGCTTATTAGCAATAACGCAACAGGTGGAATGTGCTGAATTTATATGCGTGTACGTGAGGGATTCTGACCAAACCACAGAACATGATTATTATGGACTTTGTGCACCTTGGTTTTATGTGCATGCTAGTACACAGTGCCACAACAAGGCGATTTAATTAAGATTGTGGAGGTGTCGATACAATAGAAAAATGAAAAGTGAATGTGCATGCTAGGGTGATACTGGTCAGCTCTTATACTGTGGAGAGTATGTTTGTGTGCACGTGGGTGTATGTTTACCAATCGTTTGCCCACATTTGTGCGCAGACTTTTGTTACACTGTTTATTTGTGTCTTTGGTGCAGAAACGAACGTTCCGAGTGGCTTTTTGTGAGTACCCTGTGTGTGTGTGTATGCATTTGAGTGCACTATGTGTTGCAGAGTATGTTTTCTTGTCTATGGCTCGCACTGCAAAATGTAGACCGAGAGCACGGCAGATTAGGATTGAAAATGTTTCCCCATCGGTGTTCTCATGTAAGTGCCCGCCCACCTTTTGTGAGTATTATGTTGATACAAGTGTTAGGATGTTGTAGCTCTCCGTAGGTTTTGACCGTGGTGACGCAGTGAGTTTTTTCAGTATTCTAAAGCAATAAAGTTGTGAAGTGCCATGATGTGTTCAGCGTTGTAAGTGACTGGTTTTGTATGTGTCTACAGTTTATTATTCTGGTGCTAATATTATTATAATTATTATTATTATTAGGTGCTAATATTATTATTATTATTATTATTATTATATTACATTTATAGGGTGCACAGCTACCCAGAGGTTTTCCGGCGCCAACGGACACAATGCGAAAGAAAGAGAAACATCTACTGATGAAATAGCGATGTTTTGAGGCCCTTATGAAAGGTTTTATAACTGGTTTCGTACCGGAGAGGTGCAGATAGGGGATTCCACAGTGAGGGGGTCAGATAAGAAAAGGACCGACCACCCATACGTGACAGTTTGAACCTGTTAACTAGAAATTTGACTTGAGAGGTGGATCAAAGCAGGCGCGTCGGAAGACTTGAATGGGCTAAGCTCAGATATTGAGTTGCTATTCCCAGCTTGATCTTATGCATATAACATAAGGCCTTCAATTTAGTACGATTCTCTATCCTGAGGCAGTGGAGGTCACGGACAGATCCTGAGATGGAGGACTTTTTCGGCACATGACAGAGCTGTCTATCCGCAGAGTTCTGAACTACTTGCAGTTTTTGAACTACTGATAGAGCGCGCAGGTCACCCGACTATTTTATTACCAAATATGCACACTTGGGCCCATAATTTATTTACTACACTTATTTAATCGGGTAACCTACACTCTACTACCAGTAACCCTGTTCCTTTCTATTTATTTCCAATGTACCTGACTTACCAATCCTTGTCACAGGTACCTAAAATCACAATGGATCAAGGAACTAGCTGTAAAGATAAGCAGTCATCACAATACAATATAACATTTAATACATATTTGCACTCTTTATAATAACTACAGACTCAGGAAGTTTTGAAAACCTTTATCTAATCATCATCAAATGTCATGAGCCAAAGATTCACACAGATAAGACGGTCTATAACTAGAATTAGAATTTGCGTATAGCTATGGATAAGGCAGAGAATACTAATCATTTAGAAATCGGATAATAAAGGGAAGGTGAAAATAAGGAACATGCTATTTTAGATCAACAGACTTTCACAATTCCACTAAAGGCGGCTAAAGAAAGGGAACATGCTAAATCAAAGTAGACTTTCGTAATTCACTAGCTGTTAAAAAGGAAATGAAACTTATGCAATTTGATTTATCCAGATGTGCTTATTCTCTATAGGGAGGGTAAGAATGGAACATAAACTATATAAGAAAAACGATTTAGCATTTGACTAAAGGTAGGTAGAAAAGTGGAACATGCTAATAGACAAATAATGCATGGAAATCTCATTTATAAAGGGACAGGGTAGAAAAAGGAACATATGCAATTATGCTTTGCAATTATTCGAGAGTTAGAAATGCACATAGAGATAAGTAATCTGTTGTACATTGATTCTTCATGTAATATGGTTGTCTTTTGTCTTAGTCCTTTCTTTGTGTTTTCCTGTTCTCTGTCTACCACAATGCTTATGTATGTTCTGACATCTACCTGGAGAATTCCACTAGTGTCAGTTGGAGGTCTGGTCAGCTGGCGAGGTTGTGTGCTCAGCTGTGTCCTACATTAAATCTACATGTAATCAACTAGAAGTATCCTGTCCTCTTTTACCATCCTATTTACAACATAATCAACCACACCTATATTTACCTAGGATAGAGTGAAGACCAACCCTGGCCATGGGTCAGTTGGAAAAGACGGGAAAGGACCCTCAAGGACTTAGGTGCCAGTAGGCGAGCAGGTACAGCTCATGGACAGTCAGGACAGTATAACTCCAGAATTTGGATCAGGGCCGGGTTCACCAAAGGGTACGACCAACTTTGGTTGCAGCGTTGCAGCTTTGGTTGCAACGCCTGCGTTACTCCCTCTCTGCAAGGAATCTGCCAATAACCCCGATTGGGTTTTCGAACCTCCCAACAAAGTGCTTCGCCAGCACTTTAAGTCTGCATAAACCCCAAATGGGTTTCTCGAACCTCCCAACAGAGTGCTTCGCAGCTCTCTGAGTTCAGTCACCTATAGAGTGCGTTGGGTCAGTGACAGGTCAGCTATTCGGACAAGTCGGACAATTTCTCTAGCTAAATCTACGCTAGTTATACTGTTTTTCGGGTCAGTGTACCACCCCCCAATGTTGCAAGTGTAAGGATCCCCAATTTTGATTGGACAAAGGAGGAGGTTAGGTCATCACACCACCTAAAATTTAGACTTTCTCAGGCTTAATATTCAATCTTTGTACCCACCCCCTAGTTTCTGAGTGACTTCCCATGACATATGACTTTCACATAACAATGGTGAATACATTAATCAGGTACATTTGTAGCAAATGATGTACAGTTCAGCTTCGTTCTGCTAGGTTGCAGGTCAGTTCCCAGGAGCATCTCGGCTGTGGCTGCCAGCTGGCTGGGTTCCACTGCTGCATGGTTCTCTTTTCCCCATCACGTGATTGGTACCATACAGGCTTTCAAGATGGAGTAGTAAGCCCCTCCCAGGCCCAAAGAATACGATACATGAAAAGCAAGCGAAAACAATTTAGAAATACAGAACAAAGTGATTACACTGTATACCATAAATGGCTATACTACATCTCTTACTTTATAACCCCTATAGCGTTATGAGTTGAGCAGAACAAACAGCTTTGCGAAAGCGGCAATGCAAGCTTGGAGCATGTGAGAACACAAAGCAGCCATTTTAGCTGTATTGCGCATGAGCAACAAATTTCCACCAGAACTGCGAGTACGTCGCGTCACATGAGTATGACCGACGCATGCACAGTCTAAATTCCCGCGTTGCAGCATCCATTTTAATGGCAAGCGTATTAGATTTAGGAAACGCATAGGCAAGCTTCACTGGGACACCCCCGTGTAGTGTAAAAATGTGCAATATTAGTAACACGAACATGTTGATTTAGTTTTATTAACATTATTTGAGGTTCTTGATACAAGCAAGTCGCTTAACGTGCGAATCCTTGCTCCATCACTACCTCCTTATTCGCTCCTAGGTACCGGACGTTGCCATAGTCCAGCCTGGACATAATCAAGGCCTGGATCACAGTTCTTTGTGTGGGACCAGACATACTTTGCGGAGCCATTTTAGGATGGTGAAGCAAGTTGATGCAACCTTGACTGCTTGCTGCCTCATAGATAGCTGATCTATGAGAACTCCTAGATTACGTGCTGTTTGCACCAGTTGAGGCAGATCGCCCATTTTGGGGGCCAGTGACGAGGGCTCCGGAGATCTTTGTTTTTCCCCAGGATCAGAACCTCAGTTTTTCCGCCGTTTAACTTTAGCCAATTAGTGTGCATCCAGCTAGCTATCTTTTGCAGCCCTACCTGTAGAGAAGACACCATCGATGGCTTGTTGGAGGATAAGGAGAAGATTAGCTGGGTGTCATCTGCATAAGAAAAGATAGACAACCCATCTTCCGCAATTGTAGCTAGCGGGCTTACGTAGAGATTAAATAGCACCGGGCTAAGGATAGAACCCCGTGGTACCCCATACGGAGACACATGGGTCTTAGAGCTAGAAGATGGGGAAAAGACCTGAAAAGTCTGACTGGTTAGAAAATGTTGTGTTCCATTTAAATTCTGAGCTGACTATGCCCAGGGATTTTAGTACTTTTAATTGAGAAGTGTGTGACACAGTATCAAAAGCGGCACTCAAGTCGAGCAAGATGAGTGCCACCCCTGTCAAGATGTTGGCGCAGTGCTTCAGTGACTCCCAGGAGCGAGGTCTCTGTGGAGTACCCTGCTCTAAAGACTGATTGTGACGCATGCAAGATTTTATAAGATTCCACAAACTGCGTGAGTTGTTGATTGGCGTGTTTTTCAAATTTTTTTGAGAAAGCGGGAAGCAATGAGATCGGGCGGAAATTCGAGGTTTCAGCCGGATCGGCATTGGCTTTTTTCAGAAGGGGAAGAACCATAGCGTGTTTCCATGTCGCTGGTAAGATTGCTTCCCTCAATGATGCATTAAGTAACTCCATGATAAGTTTCAATGAAATAGGTTCTAGTTTTTGGAGAATATGAATCTGCAGGGGATCTTTAGGTGAACCAGATTTAAGGCTATTTAAAACATGATTCAACAACAAGATGTCCAATGTCCGCCAATTATTTATCATATTAGTTGGTTCTGACTCATGAGTCCCTTGTGGCATGGCACAACCTAATGTGGAGGCAGCGCTCTTTATTTGCTGCTCCACGTTAGTTGTTTCTGAATTTAGTTCTGAGTAGATCTTCTCTACTTTGTCAGTGAAGAACATTGCCATGTCCACACATTGTGCTTCATAAAGCACGGGATGTCAGATCCACGTTAGCTTCCTGGATTCGGTATGATGCACAAAGGGGTCCACCTCCCGACGTCCCCAACTCTGGATGGTACTCAGAGTAATGAGGCAATCAGGTGGGGGAAAAAATAGAGGATAAGGGCCGGAACCGCTGGGAAGGGGATGCCTGCAAAAAAGAACACAGTGTAAATACACAGCATACACAGTCTACTCTCTTCAAGATCTCACTAAGACTGAACTAATACCTGTGGTCTAACTGCCGAAGCCTTCTCTCCTCAAGATACCAACTAATAAACACCAACGGAGATACTTCTCTCCAAGACCACGAATTGCCAAATCTACAACAAATAAAGCATAAGATGTTATTCAAACAATCACAACGTCTATTCATCTAAACACTCTGAGTGCACTCATACATACCAAAATGACACTCGACAAGGTTCAATCCAAAAGGATAAGTAGGGAAAGCATCCAGAGCAAAATATGTATGAATTGCAGTTTCTAGTACATAGAACAGGAAATAGTTCCAAAATAGGTTCCAGCGGTTTTCAACAAAATTATAAACTCAGTCATTCAAATTCCCCAATGATGAAAACTCCCAGCGCCAGGCAATAGCGCGAGTAAACCAAATTAGTATATATCCAGCGCCTTGTATCCAGCGCGAGTAGAAAAGGAAGAAGAATCTTACCTGAGCACCACTCGGCTCAGACAACAGCAACCCTTGGAACTTAATATCAGCGTGAGGTACTCTGATGGCCGATACCAAAAGCCCCACGTTCAGTTCGACTCTCGAACGCTTACGTCAGCGTGAGAGGAAACGAACACGGAGTCCAGAAGACAACGCTGTCACAACGCGGCTCTAGGGAGAGTCCTAGCGAAGAGAAACGCTGTATCAAAACTGTTGCCTCCCGCAGCGCGATTCGCTGCAAGGTCCGAGGAACCGAGCAAGATTCGGGAAACAGGCAACACCAGCGGGCGTTGCGGGACGGAGAACAACTGCAGACAACAAAACGGGATACAACCAGGCTGCTACCTCCGGGAAGAACAGAATTACGCGCACTTCCTGTGCGCTCACGCTTGACCTTTATCATTTAGGCTCCTCCCTTAGCCAAAGAGCATGCTGGGAGATGTAGTCCGGATGCATTACATAGGTGCATTGGGCAAACCCTGACACGGGAGGCGTCAGTTGGCAAGTTGCTCCTGAGAGCTCCTTTACTATTTTGAACAGAACTTTGGAATTATTATGTGCCGATGTAATAGTATTATTAACATGTTTTGCACGAGCCTCTTTGCACAGGGAATTGCAGTCCCGCTTGGCAAGTTTATAGCTAGGCTTGGATTCAGGCGCATAATCCTTCCTCCAATGTCTTTCCAAGGCTTTACATTTAGTTTTTTCAACTTTTAGATTTTCTGAGAACCAAGGGGCCGTGGGACGATGGTTATTCATTTTCCTGATAGACGTTGGAAGGCATGTATTAACGGATGTCATGATCCAAGTATGGATGGAATCCGATGTCTTAATGGATGAAATAGCCAGAATATTGTTAGCGAGATGTTGATTGATAGAATCAATATCTAGATTCTTCCAATTTCTGCACTTAGATTTGGTAGAAGAAATGAGTTTATTATTTGGCAGCAGATCAATCCCCACCTTAAAGCCAACCAAGAAATGGTCCGACCAAAGTATCAGAAGGGCTGTCTGGCATGAGATTTTTGGTAAGTTCGAGATAATAGGATCTTGCAAATGACCAGCACTATGGTTGGGACTTGAGTTACAGAGCGACACATTCATAGCATCTAGATCGGCTATCAAGGCAGCACTAATCTTACATATAGGATTGTTAAAGTGGATGTTTAAGTCACCCACAATGGTAAAATTGGCATCGTCTAGCAAAAAAGGGGCAATTAGTTCCGGAAACCTCGCCTCCCAAAACCCCGCTGTACTTGGCGGATTGTACACCAAGATCCCCGAAAACGTGAATTGAGGTTTGATTTGATTGCGGATTTATAGAGCGCGTAGCTACCCTCGGGCGTCCCAGCGCTAAAATGGCAGCCTACCAGTGCTCCTGTGGAGGGGTTATTGAGGGAACAACCAGGTTTTCAGGAGTCTGCAAAATGTTAGCAGGTTGTTTTCTTTGTGGATGTTGATGGGGAGGCTGTTCCAGAGCTTAGGGCTGTTGTAAGAGAAGCGGCGACCGCCCATGCGCGTTCTTCTTATTCTGGGGACGCTGACCAGAAATTGAGAGTCCGACCTGAGCTGTCTGGAGGATTTGTGGGGCATAATGAGCGGTCTTAGTATGGGTGGGCCTTTGCCCTGTAAGATTTTATGGGATATGCACAGGGCTTTGAAGGCGATGCGCTCCTGGATGGGAAGCCAATTAAGTGCCTTGAGTGAGGGTTTAGCTGAGCACCTTGTCTCTGTACCCATTAGTAATCTTGCTGCAGCATTCTGGGCGTGCTGGAGTTTTTTAATAACGGCTACTGGGGCGCCCAGGTACAAGGCGTTTCCGTAGTCCAGTCTCGATAAGATGAGGCCCTGGATCAGAATTTTCCTAGATTGGGGGGTATGAGGGGGAGGATCTTCCGAGCTGCTCGCAAGAGCCCAAAGCAGATGCCAGCTGTTTTTCGTGGATGGGCTCTGAAGCTGAGGTCCTGGTCGAGCCAAAAACCCAGGCTCTTGATTTCTTGTTTAGGTGTGGGAGGGGTGCCCATACTGGATGGGCAAGCAAGAGTTTTAGGGAGTTTGTTTGGGTCGCCTAGGAGCAAAATTTTGGATTTTTCTCCGTTACGTTTGAGTCTGGAGTCGCTCATCCATTTGGATATTTTATGGAGGCATGAGACTAGGTTCTCCATGGATTGGTCTGCCTGGTTGATGGAGACGACTAGTTGTGTGTTGTCAGCGTACATGACCACCTTTATGCCAAATGGTGAGGCGATGTCGTCTAGAGGGGCCATGTAAACATTAAAAAGGGTGGGGCTCGGAGGATCCGTGAGGAACCCCACAGTTCAGGGGGAGAGCTTTGGAGCGGCCACAATTGTCTTCTACTTGGAAGGTTCTGTGTTCCAAGAATGATTGTAGTCGAAGGCAGCACTCGGATCCAGGAGGATTACTGCCACTGATCCTCCTGCGTCTGAGATAGACCTTGTCTCCTCTGTTACTGCCAGGAGGGCGGTGTCAGTCCCCTGCCCTGGTCTGAACCCTGTCTGGGAGTGGCGAAGGAGGTTGTTTGTCTCTAGAAATGTTGAGAGCTGTTAATTTACAATTCTTTCTGCCACTTTGCTGATGCCTGGGAGGAGGGAGATGGGTCTGAAGTTTGAGGGGTCCAGGGGTCTAGGTTGGGTTTTTTGATAAGTGCTCGTACTATCGCACTTTTCCAGTTGACAGGAACTGTCCCGCTGGAAAGGGAGGCATTTATCAGCTTGGTGAGTAGCGGAGATATTGTATGGGCTACTAACTTCAGTTTGCTCATAGGAGCTAGGTCGTCCGGGGAGCCACTCTTCACATGATTGAGAGAGGTCACCAACCTCTCGATGGAGATGGGGAGGAAGGCCTAAAGGGTGAGGGCATCTTAATCGATGTACCCTGATGGCGGATCGGTAGGGGGTACAGGTATGGGAAAGGTCATAATGATCTTGCGGATTTTGGATGAAAAGTACTCCGCGAGTTGGGTACACCTGGCGCCGGTGGGGTCAGCGGCCGGCAGCGGTTCAGGAACTTTCATGAGAGTTTTTACAATGCGGTAAGTCTCCTTAGAGGAGTTGGAGGCAGCTAGAATTTTTCCTTCGTAGTAGGAGGCTTGCGTATTTTTGATGAGGGTTTTGTATTGCCTCATGGTCAATTTGTAGGTTTCTTTACTGTCTTGGGTCGAGTCTTTCCTCCAAAGGCGTTCACGTCTTTTACATTTTTTCCGTAGTTCCCGCAATTCCGGGGTGAACCAGGGAGACTTAAAAGATCCCTCTTACTGGGGAGGTGTTTGACAGGGAGGGCCGCGTCCAAGGATAGTTCTATCCAGTCTCGGATTTGAGCATCTGCTAGCGAAGGGTCCGGGTTCAGGGTGGGTGTGGAGGCTATCAGCAGACTGGTCCAGGCTTCCGTGTCTAGTTTGTGCCACAGGCGGGAGGGAGCTTGGGGATTGAGGTTATGGGTGATTTCAGTGGAGATTGGGAGTTTCATGAGGATAAGGTGGTGATCGGTCCAGGGGATGGGTAGGGGTGAGAGTGAGGTGAGTTCCGAGATGTTTGAAAAAATAGGGTCCAATAGGTGACCCTTGTTATGGGTTGGATGAGATTTTTTTAAGGAAAGGTTGAGTGCTGCAAGGTCTTCTTTGAGATCACCAGCTATTTTGTTCCCTGGGTCATCGAAATGGATATTAAGGTCTCCTAGTACCGTAAAGTTGGAAGATAGGCAGGCTAGGGAGGTGACGGTTTCCACTAGAGAGTTGGAGAACTGTCCGACTGGGCCCGGGGGTCCATATATAAACAGCCCCGACAGCGTTTTCTCCAGGGAGAGATGTAGAGAGAAGTGAGTGTTCTCGCAGTCGAGGATTGGGCTGTCCTTAAGTTGGCAGGTAAGGTGGGCTTTGATGATGATAGCTATGCCGCCTCCAGACCCTTGAGGTCTATCTAGATGTTTGAGTGAGTAGCCCGGGGGAAGGGCTTGAACTATGTCTGGGTCGGAGGATGAATTGATCAAAGTTTCTGTGAGGAACAGCACCTTGATGTCATAGTTCAGTAATAGAGGGTTTAACTCGGTGCTGTGTTTAGGGAGTGATCTGCAGTTGAGTAGAGCCATTTTGATTGTCCTAGCTTTAGGAGGTGAGGGGGGGGTGAGTCTGTATGAGCAGTGGTTGCATTTGTTGTACTGCTCATCGGGAGAGATTGAGTAGAGACATGGGGCCTGGGTAGGCATAGCCAGTTTTCGAAGAGTGTTTGAAGAGTAGCTGATGGCTGTCGAGGTGAGTGGGGCAGGGGGACTGGGCCCTGGGCCTGTTCTGGCGCGGACCGGCGCAGACGGGCTTACCTTTGGCGCGCCTTCGGCGTGCTGGCGGCGCTCCCGCTGTGCGCGTCCGCTGCGCGTCCGGTTGAGGCACATCCTTAAGGGGCGTAGGGGGGCGCGGCCTCAGAGTAGTGGGCGTGGCCTCGTTACCAGGCTGATGGCAAGAATGAAATTGTACCCGCGGCAGCGTTTACATCGGCTGCGCGGGGTGGTTACGATCGATTTGAAGGAGGGGGAGTGCTCAGGAGAGAGTGCTACAAGCAGATAAAACAATTTTAACAGAATCAATAATGTTTAAAAAACGCTAAGTGTTCCTCCCGGCTTCCGCCTCAGGAGCTGTCTGAAGACTGAATGCGAGCTGACAGTATTAGCGGGACTTATATGTCCAGAGTGGGTGTGGTCTCAGTCGTGGGCGTGGCCTCGTTACCAGGCTGATGGAGGCAAGAATGAAATTGTACCCGCGGCAGCGTTTACATCGGCTGCGCGGGGTGGTTACGATCGATTGAAGGAGGGGGAGTGCTCAGGAGAGAGTGCTACAAGCAGATAAAACAATTTTAACAGAATCAATAATGTTTAAAAAACGCTTCCGCCTCAGGAGCTGTCTGAAGACTGAATGAGGTGAAAGAAGAAGCCTGAAAGAGCCAGCTTCACAACCTTCAAAGGGTAAATTCTCCCATTTGCACAAAAAGCCTTTTTTTTACTGAAATGCCACCACCGGTTTTATCCTCACGATCCTTTCTAAAGATCTTGTAAGTGGGTGGTAGGGCAACTGCAACATCTGGCCTGGTACTTTCATGTAACAAAATTTCCGTAAGGAAGATTGCGTCTGGTTATGTGTTCTTTAAGAGGTCATAAATATCCTCTTTGTGCTTAGAAAGGGATCTACAATTTTAATTAAAAAAGGGCGGTTGCTTAATAGAACTCGTGGAGGTAATGGTATTAGGTGTATGTAGCCTAATAAGTAAAGTGGTACAAGTGAAGCCACAGCATGGACAAAGCATAAGGGGGTTGCCTGGTTTAAAAGAAATGCAATTTTCTTGAGATTTAAGCCGTAATCCATGTAAGAAACTAGAAGAGTATTTCCTTATATTCTTTATAAAAGGAGTAGGAGTTGTGGCCCCTTGTCCCGATTGGGCGCGGACGGGCAAGCCTTCGGCACGCCCGCTGTGCACGTCTGCTGCGCGAAGTGAGGGGCATCGGTTTATATCCTGTGCAGTAGCTGGTCGGCTGCCGTCCAATCACCGCCTCCCCAGCGTCCTACCCAGAAATTCAAAGTCCGTGGCTCCATCCACAACAAACGGGTGGTGGACCGGGGAGCTAAGCGGCAAGTGATTCAGTGCAGGTAAAGGCAGTGCGCAAGAAGAAATTCAAGTTTTAAAATGTGCAGAAGCGAGTAGCAGCTAGCGCAAATGTAAAGCTTCGATCTCGCGTCATATGATATGATATGTGCTATGAGCATTTGTACATATGATTATTTTTAGGTTAGAGTTTTGTCTGGATGCTGCAAATGCTATAAGTTGTGAACGACTCTCGTCCCGTCCCTTTCCTACTATTTTGTGTTTCGATGTCGTAGGCTTCAAAAATTGTGTATTTAAAGACCTGTGTTGGAATGTGTTTATATTTTTATCAACCTGACAAGATAGCTTTGTGGACGAACGCAACCACTGCATAGGTCTTCATGTAAACAAAGCCTCTCAGTCATCCTGTCATTCTTCCAAGGTTGAAATAATGAGTACAACGAAATCAGTTAAGAATAACATCTGTTCTTGCAGGTCGTGTCCTGTTTTCGTCAGCTGTACCTAATGTTAACACCCAACCACCTATACCCCATTGCCCACATCAAGCACAATGCTCTGATGTTTAGTTGCTAGGCTTGTGAAGTGTGTTACATACATACACAGGGACTGTCATCAGCACTTGGAGACTAAGCCGGTTGAAGGGAGAGTTTCAAAAGTGTGTCAGTGGGTATGTTAAGAGTTCCTACAGCTTGCTTCCTCATTTTGTAAGTATACCAACACTGCCTTCAGTTTCAATCGCTACCCTCCATGGTGGTCTTACCTTGACGACCTCCAGGGCCACTAGAACTATGTGGCAGGGAAGGACCAAATTAAGCAGTAGGATTGACTAAATTAAGGATTTGAATAGCTCCAAGCTAGCGCATAGGACAACCGTTACAGAGAAACCTTTTATTGAAGCAGAAGGTGCTATCTATTGAACAGCATAATAGGTCGAATGAGATCAGAATTAATGTGGATTAGAGAACCAGGGATCTGGTTTATGGTATAGCAAAACACAGTGCAAATGCTTTTTTGCTCAATTTGATCTGACTGCAAAATAAACAGGTATTGCTCAAGTCCATTTTATAATAATAATTTTTTTTTAACTGACCCACAGGGGGTAAATAGAGCAAACTAAATTTGCGCTGTGTGCCTTGTGTGTGTGTTTATATCATGAGGCATCCAGTACTTATTTTCCACTTTTAAAATGTCAAACGAACCACTGGTTCAGTAACACCATCAAATACAATGTTATATATTTTTTTTACAATCTGCTTTCCTTGTTTTTGACAGGACATAAACATCATTATGAAGTGGGGGTTGGCATAATCACCCACTGTTGTATTCCTATTTAGAATATGTTTCCTGCACATGTATTTAGAATGTTATTATTTCTCTGGGTTGGATGTTCTAGGAGTGGGAGTTGGGCAGAGTGAGTTAACATCTGATACTTTGTGGTTGTATAAGCTGCCTGCTGTGAATAAACTTCTCTCCTCTCATGCACCTTACTACTGAAATACTTAACAATTCGACGATCGGGATTTTGGACAGAAGTTATCAGACAGCGTTCACTTACTTTGAAGTTATTTTTTTTTACTTCGCTTTTGAGTGTTTTGATCGCACCAGCGGCTGGTTAAGTGTCTCTGAGATAAAAATCTCTACGTATATTGGATTAACTATTGATGCTTTGCAGTTTTAAAAAAAAAAATCCTATGTATATGTGGATTGCACCTGCAGCCGTTTCGATGCACCTGTGGCTGTTACAATCATTTGAAGGCATTTATTTGTAATGTGTATCGTAAGTACAGCTTCTTGATTCGTTACACCAAGCTTTTCCCTACTTTAAAGAGCGCTGTACAAGAGTTAAAGCTTATTTTTAAAAAAATGCTATCCGTGGAATTTTAACCACGAATTCTCAGTAGTCTCGTGCTCTAAAAAGGGAGCGGAACCTCTGCTGCGATCTCCTGGTTTCCGACATTCTTCATTCTAGTCCTGGATGTGTGATGCAACCACACTACGTACATGATTACACAATAGCGTGGTGACGTTTGGCAGCCATTTTCCGGTGTTGCTGTATGTTTCCATGGTGACTGTTTACGAAGTTTGTCATGAAAGAAATGTATTTGTTTTTCACGTTTTGCAGCCCTGATTTCTTTATTATTCTTCTACATACATTCTACAAGTTACATCTATTTGCACGTCTTGATAATATTCTACATGTACTTTAAGACTGTCTCCTGCAAAGTACTTCGTGCTTCACATCTTCAACGTTTAAAGGAAAGAAATATTAAAATGTTTCTTTTAAGAAACATCAGACTTAGGTGACTAGATTTTTTATTTAAATTTTATTATTTTGTAACCACAATTTCTTTACAGGTTCCAATTGTGCATTTTGAACTCATGTTGTACATTTACTGTGAAAAGTTCTAAAACTATTTCTATTAAGTTATACTACTATTTACAACATGTCTAATATTGTCGCTCCTCCACATTTTTTACCAGCTGCAGGGGAACCTAAAATGGAGTGGGATCTTTGGTATCCAATGTTTCTAGCTTATGTTGATGTGTTAGAGGAAGATGGTTGTTCTCCTTAGAGAAAACTTGCGCTTTTAAGAAATTGTTTGGACGGAGCAGGTTTGAAAGAATTCGCGAATTTACCTCCCATAGAAGGCTCTGGAGACACCAAAGTTTTTCAGATTGTTGTTCAACAAATGACCATTAGATTTGGCAGGAAAATCAATACAGTGATGGAAAGGTTTAAATTTAATTGTGGGCTCAAAAAGATGAGTCCATCGAGGATTATGTAGCTGCGTTACGTACATTAGCTGGATCTTGTGCATTCGCAATTTTGAACAAGTGTTAAGGGATCAAATTATGATGAAGACTAAGAGTAAGAAAATTCAGGAACGCCTATAAATGGGTACAGAGTCTTCTCTTAGTCTGTATTAAATATTGCTAAAGGAATTGAACAGTCCGAAAAGTTTGTTAGGGAAATTAGGAGTCAAGTAGTTAAACCTAAAGAAGCCATTCCAGAGGAATCAGTAGTAAAGGATCATCCCAATCCTAGAAAATGTTCTTATGTACCTCCCAAGAAAGAAACTATGGTGAAAGACTACAATTTTTTGGGGAAAAAATCGCGAGTGGTCTGTTATAGATGTGGTGGTTTGGACCATGTAGGGAGTTACAAAGGTTGTCCTGCGTTGAATAGGATATGCATCAAATGCAAGAAACCTGGTTATTTTAGCAAAGTTAGCAAATCTTCGCAAAAAAATAATTTCATGACTTACAAAGAGGATGAAAGTTCTGATCAGATCTCAGAAATCAACAGTATTTTGTGTGTTAATCATACCAAGTGCAAAAGTTTTCCTAGTGACAAAATATTAATGGTAGAGAAATTCCCATGCGTATTGATTCATGTGCTTGGTATAGTATTATATGGAGAGATGTATAGTATTATAGGGAAAGATGTGTTTGATAAATTCTGGAGCACCCAAAAATTAATACTGTCTGATGTTCAACCTGGTGGCCACAAAATTGATCTTGATGGTTTTATGTGGGCGGACTTGGAGTTTAAAAATAGAAGAACTAGAGGCAAAGTTTATATGTCTACTAAAGGTGTGTCTATTCTTGGCATGGCCCCACCAACCAGAAATAGGCATTAAGTTGGATCCTAATGCGTCTCCACCTGTGTATGTGGTACCTTCTGATGGGGAGGAGTTCATTAATAATTTGAAAAGTAAATTTCCCTCGATCTTCACAGACACTCTAGGGGAGTTCACAAATTTTCAGCACAAAATTATTCTTAAGCAGGGGGCTGTTCCTGTTAGACACAGGGTAAGGAATGTACCTTTAGCATATCGAGATAAATAAAAAATTATTTTGTCTGATCTTGTATCAAAAAAAATTATTGAGCCTGTAGATTCTTCCCCTTGGGTTTCTCCAGTTTTTTTATCCCTTAAAAGCAATGGCGAACTTCGTGTATGTGTGGATCTTCGCAGTTTAAACAAGGAAATATGGATAGACAGACATCCTCTACCCCATATACACCAGTTAATTTCAACATTGTCTGGTGCTTGTGTCTTCTCCACTATAGATTTAGCTAGTGCTTATCACCAGGTAGTTTTACACAAAGAGTCCAAATTTTTAACAACTTTTATTACACCCGAAGGTAGGTTTCAATTTTGCCGCATGCCGTTTGGGTTAGCCAGTGCGGCGTCTGTCTTCCAAAGACTCATGAAGGAAGTCCTAGAAGGATGTGCGGGTGCTGTTACATTCCAGGACGACATTTTGATTTTTGGAAAATATGTTGAAGAACATGATCAGAACTTGGAAACAGTATTGAAATGTGTGCAAGAGAAAGGTTTAACTCTAAAATTTGCTAAATGCAAGTTTAGACAAAACAAAGTGGAGTATTTGGGACATGAAATTCCCAGCAATGGGATTAGGCCTAAATTCAGTCGCATCCAAAGTATTTCAAATGAAAGAGCAACGTGTGTTGTTTTTAGGGCTTACAGAGTTTTACAGTAAATTTGTATAGGATTATTCATCTAAAGTACGTTCTTTGAGAGCTCTATTAAAGAAAAATGTGAAGTTCACATGGGATAATGAACAACAATGTGCCTTTGAACTTCTTAAAAAAATTGTGAATGCTCCATTTTTTTTAGACCTTTTGAGGTAGGGAAAGATTGCATTGTTTCTGTGGATGCTAGTAATGTTGGTTTGGGTTCTGTTTTAATGCAGAAAAACAAAGGTGAAGAGTATGTGATTTTTTATGCATCCAGAACATTGTGTGGGGCAGAATACAATTATTCTACTATTGAAAAGGAGTTATTGGCATGTATCTGGGCTGCACAACATTTTCGACAATTTCTGTGGGGTACCCAATTTCGTTTACGTACGGACCACAAGCCTTTAATCAACATGTTAGCTGGTGGTGGTGGTAGAACACTTACTGCTCGGTTGGCGCGTCTGGCTGCCAAATTACAAGAATTTCAGTGTGTAGTTGAGTATGTTCCTGGTCGTTTAAATGTGCCTGCGGACTGCATATCTCGTTTGCCATTACTTGACACCCATGATTCTACTACCAACAGTACTGATCTTGATGTCGCATATACAATTGATGATATCAATGGCAGAGATTTCAATGTTTCTTCTGATATTGTTTCCGAATCTGAATGGAAAGTGGCTATGTGTGAGAATGGTACTTTATCCAACATTGTAAAATTCCTGCAGATAGGGTGGCCTGAGGAAAGGAAATTGACTGGTGATCTTTTGTCCTTTTGTAACATAAAAGATGAATTCATGTTTTCCCATTGTTTTGTGACTAGGGGGGATAAAATAGTTCCTCCATTCAGGATGAGAGAAAAAATTATTTCTATGGCCCATGAAGGACATATGGGTATGTCCAGTACAAAAAGACGTATTAGATAATTTTATTGGTGGCCGGGTGTTGATTCAATGGTTGATAGATGGGTCTGACTGTGGTCTCCTTGTTCCAAAAGCGACAAAACGGTTAAACCTTTGTCGGCTGATGTTTCACCCTTTGAGTATGTTTTTTTTAGTCCCTGGAAGAAACTTGGTATTGACATTATTGGTCCACTTAATTTGTTTCCCAACAAGGATGTGTATGTGTTAGTTTTAATTCACTACTTTTCTGAATGGCCTGAGCTGAAAGTAGTAGACAAAATTGGTTCTACTCAAGTCATCGAATTTTTAGATGAAGTTTTTTTCGCGAGGGTATTCCTGCGGTAGTTGTTTCGGACAATGGTCCACAATTTATTAGTAAAGAGTTTGGTTCTTTTCTTGATAGACGTGGTACTGTGCATAAAAGAGTGTCCAATTATAGCCCTCAGGCAAATGGTCAGGTGGAACGCTTCAATAGGGTTATTAAAGATTCCATCCAATTAGCTATAAAAAGTGGTTTGGAGTAGAAAAAAGCTTTACGTGCTACTGTGTTGTCGTATTGTGTTTCTCTGAATTTTGTCACTGGTTTGTCTCCTTTTGAGATGTTGTGAGGTAGAAAACCTGGGTCTAAATTATTACCTTGATGGATGAAAGTCAAAACTTCACATGATTCTACTCTTGATCTTTCTCAAGTCAAAGAAAAGATTGAGAAGTATCAAGAGAAGATGAGAGGCAATGTTTTGCGACATGGCAGTCATAATTCGAAAATTAAAGTGGGAGATTTTGTACGTGTTAAGTATGGTGGTTGTCATGGCAAAAAATGGGCTAAATGGTCTGATCCTTGTAAAGTGGTGGAAGTTTTCAGCAAAGCGGTAAGAGTAGAAGGTGGTAAAATCTGGAATTTTAGACAAATTTCTTTATGTAAAATTGTGAATCCTGTAACAGTTTCTCAGCCTAGTTTGCCAAAATATTTGAGGACAATGAATGTCATTCTGCCATGCTAGACACATTTGAGAATGCTTTGCCACCTCTTGTTGCAATAGAATCTGGTTCCACGAATATAAGCAATTTTCATGAGTCCACTCCTTCGCATCCAGTAATAATGATGCTTTAGGTGATGTTAGTGTGGAATTGCCAAGTAATGTAGGTGAGTTAAGGAAACGTTCTCGTATCAAGCATACTCCTGTCAAATTGAGAGATTTTGTTCATTATTAATTGTTATTGCTGCATTTTTATTTTTGTGTGTGTTTTTTGTTGTTGTTGTTTTATTTGGGGAAGGTGTGTAGTATTCCTAGTTGGAATATATTTCCTGCACATGTATTTAGAATGTTATTATTTCTCTGGGTTGAATGTTCTAGGAGTGGGAGTTGGGCTTAGGGAGTTAACATCTGATACTTTGTGGTTGTATAAGCTGTCTGCTGTGAATAAACTTCTCTCCTCTCATGAACCTTACTACTGAAATACTTCACCCACGTTGTTCCATTCCCTACTACACAGCAGCCTAAAATAGTGGGGGAACTCATTTGCTCCTTTTCTAGGTCTTGCCTATTAATGCATGTGAGATATATTGTTAGCAGTCAGTTTAGCGCCCACCCGTTGCTTACCATTGGTTGACTTCAGTGTCACTTTCATTTGTTTGATTCTTTTCCTTTAGCTCATGCAGGCTTTCCTTCCTATTCTTGTGTTTGTCCCTCCTTGAGCAGGGAAGCATTATTGTATCCTTACACTGCTTGCTTTTTAGGCTGCACTTTTTCCTTTTTGTTTAAGCACACTGGAAGACTGCATGTGTTTTCCACCTCTGTCACTGTTGTTTCTCTTCCTCTCTCCATGATGCGGTCTCTCATCCATGTGCTTCTCCCCTACCCACCTCAGTGATGCGTTTTCCCTCGTGTTCCCCTGCCAGAGTTGCTTCTCGCCTGTGTTAATCTATCCCCTGCTAAATGTTCGGTCTCTCTCGCCTGTTTGCTTTTCTCCCCAATATTCCACATTACTCTGTTGTTTCAGCATTCACTGGCTCCCCGTGTTGCTTTAGCACCCATATTACTTCGGCTCCACCCCCCCAAGTTGCTTCATGTCCCACACTCTTTCCACAAATAATGCTTTCATGCTGCCTTGTTAATAGACCACCAGACAGCCCCTGCATCTCAGTCTTGCAGGTGCTTTCTCCCTTTGTGACTTTTTAGGTTGCGCCTGCGCAGCGGTTTAGCTGTGTTTTTGAAATCTATTGTATTCAATATATCTTAAAAGTGGCTTATATCCTGCCTTCAGTTATTTGTCCATGTGCTTGTCACATTACTTTTCCCATGTTTTTATTGGTTGCAGCATTGTATTTCCGGTGTACTTCTCTTATAAGTATTTCCGTGGCCTAGCTACGCATTTTCATCCGCCGTGTGCTGGGACTTGACTCCTTTTAACGTATGCTTACGTACTATTTCTGATACCTATGAAGAATTATTTTCGTGCCACCGTGCACTGCTACATTTCTTTCTTTCTCTGACACTTTCATTATTTCATTTGGACTTTATTTAACTTTCCCTGGCTGTACAAATGTGTTTGTGTGCTGGTTTGCCTGGGTTGCTACTTTGCCCTCCCCCCTCCTCCCACTATCTCTCTGTGTTTCTGACAACTCCTCAACACCCCGCTACCCCTCCAGCCATCCTTGTTTGTTTGTGATTTATAACGTTGCTCTCCATCACAAACCCAGGCATCTCTTGGTATAAAAGGGAAAGTGCCGGTTACTCAGGCATATTTTGGGATGAAAAGGAAAGCGCCGTATTGCCTCTAATATTACAGCAGGCTGCTGCAGGACGGTGTTCCCAGCTTTGACCATACATGTTTTGTTGTCTCTGTGATATAACTGTCAATGCTCTTTCTAAGTTGGAAATGCCAAAATTGCTAACCTATTTTCCAGTCCACGCAGGTGCCTGTCTTTGTTTTAATGCTTTTAATAAGCATGAGTTGTGCTTGAGAATGCCACAATCTGTCTCTGTACACCCTTACATGGCACACATTATATATACCTTGTTTAATATAAGTGTCACTATTTCAGATGCCAGCCTCACCAAAACATGTGCAGTGCTTTTATAATATAGTTCACCTTCCAAGGACTGTTATACTGAGCCAATCTGCAGTTTATCAGTGATATTAAACATCAGACGGGTGCATGTTCACTGCACCAGTCGGGCAGTTGGAATTTGAAGGGCGGTAGAACACTGGAAAAGTAATGGCAGCAAAACAGACTAAAGGCTGCTAATGGCTGATACAGAGAATATGAAAAGCCCTGATGTTTTAGAGAGGACGTGCCAGTTGTGGAAACCACATTTCATGTTGAATCTTTCTTCACATCCCTGTTCGCATCCTCTGCCGACGAGTCTTTTCCTGTGGAACACACCTGCAGCGGGATAAGTTTGGAAGGTGCATGTTACCCTCCACTAACACAAGAAAATATATAGTGCTCCTATGTCTGTTGGTTTCTATACATCATTCTGCCCTCTCCCTTGAATTCCCCGTAGACCTCTCTGATGCCTTTTCCCTCCTCCCCTGGTCTGACCGACCACCCCCTTCCTTTTATAAGCTTGCCTAGCAACAACTCAGTTTGTCTGTGTGTGTGTGTGTGTTATGTCACCCAAAACAGAAGCGGTCTGTCGGGTGTGTAGCTATCAGTGCACCAGGACACAGGCCGGAGGGGTGCACTGCACCCCCATATGGTTGTGCACTACCAAACTCATGGAGGCACTGAGGCTTTATTTCCATGCATTCAGTCTGGAATGAAGTGCGACTTGTCTGTGTCAATCGCACATTAAGCTTAACCATATACAAATATAGGGTTCTCTTGTTTTATCTTCCATTCAGGGCCTTTAATTTTTTCCTAAATCTACTTGTCCTGTAACAAAATCCACTTTTCCCTTTTGTGCTATGTAATGCAGTGACAAATTATCGCAGCAATCTCATTATGTAAGAGATCTGATAAAGCCTTTCTGATTATGCCAGTGTTCATACAATAGTAGAGTTTGAATACTATCACTTCCCCTATGTTTCCACGTTTTCGTAGAGCTAAATACTGTGGCTGAAGTTGAAGGTAAGCAATAGTTCCAGGGTTAGAATGTCTTTTCGAGTCCGCGCAAACCTACTAGCTTGCATGTTTTCCCATGCTGAGAAAGGTAAGAAATTTACTCTTGACAACGGTAGACCTAAAACTTCTTCCGTGGTTAGGAAAAAGTGGTTGGAGGGAAAGTGAACTTGCAAACACTCAGATTTTGGTATGAGCAATTCTACACACGCACATTTGCTCATGTTAAAATGCAGGTTACAGATATTTTATAGGAGTACTATTTCTTACCCTACTTCTGTAAATTCTTTTGAATTCACGAAAGCCATATATCTGCATTTAATGCAAGGACATATACCATGTTGCACTTTTAAAACTTTCTTTTTTAATTGGGCCCCTAATTAGGCCTGTGGCATCTTGAGACCAAAACCAATTTTTGCTATTGCCAATGTTTTTATAATAGTGAGTGCCAGGCAGCTCCCACACCAATAAGGTTTAACAAAAACCATGGCAAAACAAGTCATGCATTGACAAAACCAAAAGACTGACCACCAGTTTCCGAACTACTGGCTTTGCCAATGCTTGTTTATTTTTGTTTTCCATATCTTATTGAAACCGGTTATTTTACAGTAGTTTAGCTAATGTTTTTTTCCTACTTGCATTTTTGGTGAACATTTTATTTTGAAAGCAAAGAACTATCAAACTTGCTTTCAAGCTTCTGCAAATATGTGCATCTAACCAGAGAGCATTATACATGGCCTTATATTCCTAAACTTTGAAAATGTCTGTACTCATTTTCATACTGGAACAACTGTCAGTAGTACAGCCCTATCTTACAACATTTACTTAGAGCGAGAACGCTCACCTTACTAATAAAGGCTTTGCATTAATGAACCATAACTACAAGTTTGAACAGCATTAACACGTGGGCACACACATTACCTTCATTGCAGACATTGCCCTTCCCTTATCTATGATGAAGTACTGTAAACTCACAGCCAAAGTGTTTGTGTTGTAGGGGTTTGGGCCTACTTGTCCCAAGGACAAAAACATGTGAAAACTTGTTCACCTTTACCCCAAACAATATGTCCTGGGCGTTGGGCTATTGGAATTCCAAATCCCTGTTTTCAAAGAAAAAGCACTGACTGTGCAATCACTTGCTGATTGCTATTATTGCATGACAGCGAATGGCGATTACTAGCCTACACCAAGTCCCCTGAGTAGCTCTTGTAGTGCTGTGCTTCTCTACCCTGAGAAAGTCAAGTGCTACTCTGGGGTGCTTGGTTCCCAGTAAGGATTGCAGGCCTCTCATCCTGCAAACTAATAACGTGATTTCTTACAATGCACTTTTCTCACTCACTCGCCTTTGTGTCCCGTTTAACTCCCTTCTCCACCCTACATTTTCCTTTCCCCTCTTTTTAGGTCTCGCATTGGGCAGCACATGTGCTGCACTACGAGGCATTAAGTAATCTCTAAGTGTTGGCAAGCTGCCAGTAGTTTCTCCTGCCGCTTGCCATTTGCTGAATGTTGGCACAGCTACTGTTAGCTGGGTTTTTAGTGGCTGTTGATGTTAAATGGACTTCGGTGTAGTCCGGAAGCAGCGGTCACTAACTATAGTTTTCATCCGCCAGATCACACTTTTTGTTTCTTTCGCGCATCAGCCTGACGTACACATGGCAGCAGCGCATGCACAAAGCTATCCCATCACGTGCGTCTAAACTCTCGGCGTCAGGATCACTAAAGCTCTGCCTCACACTCGTTGCTCATTGTTTTTTTTGCACTGGTAATGGGTTTGGGAGTCAGTGCGGTTCCTTTTTACAATGCTTGTTTTCAATGGTTACTTGGACCTGTCAAAGCTTATGCCCACAAATGCTCTGTTACAAACATCAAACGTATATTTGCGGTGCGGCTGCGCTTCACGTGCGATGCTTCCCCCATCACAATATAGACTGCCTGCATTTCATGCTTCCTAGAAAACAAAATGATCCACTTGTCTGAGCTCTGCAGGAGCCGGTGAAAGGCGAGCGGCGGGTGTCATTTCTTTTCGTTACACGCTCAAACAGGCTACGTGCACGAACACCCGAGTTCGCCAGCCTGCCAGTCATCAGACATTGTTTTTCAGCACTATCGGTTGTTTCTTTGATGAAGACATAGCTCTTTTTATTGTTTATTTTAATGCTTGGAAGACATCGTATGATACATTGTTGGTGTTTTCCACGTCCACGGTAGATGCCAATTGTTTCATTGTATCTTGTATTTCTCAAATCTACTGAGTTTCACTCAAATACACCAACACTGTACCAGCGAAAGTAAACGTAAAAACCGATACATTGCATTGATGTAGAATTCATTACACACTAGAAAACTTTTTGTACTCCAGCCACATAAAAATATATACATGGTGCCGATTCGTGAACTCGAACCACTTCGTATCTCAAGTGTGTTATCAGAAGGTGTCAAATACTTGAGCGTGCTCGAGCCTTTGGGACAGTTGGACTGTGTATCTGGAACATTTCTCATACCAGGAGGAGTAGTGCTCTTCTCTGTTGGTGTTTTGCCTTTTAGTTTTCATGCAGCCCTAGGATTTCTGGCAAAAAATGGTTGTTTTTGTTGTGTACGAAAAGTTATTGACATGCGAATTAGGATAATTACTATATGTCTCGCCGATGTCTCGCTCTGCAGGAACTGGTGAAAGGCGAGCAACGGGTGGCTGGACTAAGGAGCAGAGTGTGGTAACTTTATTTTAAAATGGTGGATCCCGTAGCTGCTTCCACCTTCCCACACTAATACAGCGTTTCCCTTACACTGATGCCACGCCCATCGCTGCTTCTGCTCACCCTTCAACACGTACACACGAACCGAAAACATCAAGGTACGCCTGGATTTAACAGAGGTATACTACCATTCCTTTTATCTTTTTCCTTTTTTTCACTCTCCGTTCTATTTTTGAAAATTATTTTTTATTAAATTTGCATACATGTGCGGCTGCGCTACTTCAATGTTATTAGAGGTACACATGTCACAAACACTCAATGTTACAGGGCGCTATAATGACCATTTCAATGTTGGCTTTTAAATACTACTGGGCCAGGGACGTGGTCGACTTGATTACACGCTTTGCACATCCAGGATTGTTGAACAGCTTTTATCACAGAAATGCATGTTGCCCTTGAACACTGCATTGCGCTCGGGTTTTTCTAATGTCATATGATATCCCATGCCTACAATCATTAGGGGTATATAAATATAGGCACCATACCATGCTGGGACTTTTAAGTGAATGCGTAAAAGGTTAAGAATGCCAGCTCTCGCAGTCTCAGTTCACTGTGTTTCAAGAGATTTACAGTGAGTGTCCTATCGTGACCTGATGCTGCAGTCTGAATTTTAATGCCACTTCTGCACGCAAGTTCAAGGAATGTGTCCCTTAGCTTCGTCAGGGGTATTGAAGTGTGTCCTTTAATTGTAGTTTGAGATCTACACTGTCAATCTATTAAACACTCCATGTGAATGTCAAGGTATACTTTGAACTGTCTGGTTCTCTTGTAGTTTTAGTGCTTTTGTTTTAAGTGGCATTGTGGAAGAATTCAATTCACCAATTGTTTTCCGTTTGTATGAGCCCTTCGCATGTTGTATCCTAAGTGGTGACAAGACGCAGTATCAAAACTTTGAAATTGTAACACATTATTACTTACACCAAATTATGTTAATCAGTCCCACGGCTGATTTCATTTTTGTAATTCATACTAATTTGATAATCTTGGACATAAAACTTCAACCTCGTTTTTGCTCCAGTAGTTTATCCTGACATAAGGCTGATAGAAAACCAAAATGTCTTCGTATTGCGTAGCATAGTTTGTTTTATATGGTCCCAAGGAGTTAGCACACTTTGCAATTGAAATAACTTTATACGCACACAATAAGCAGTAAGTGTATATGTATGATCAATTGTATATACAGATACATTTATAAAAGACAGCACAGTGATCAGCTGAAGGGAAAGGTACAAGAGCAACAGAAAACCTGCACATAAAATCAAGGCAGTCCTTTAATGGTGCATTACATTACTGGTGATGACTTAAATTAGTTTAGTCTGTAAGCAGTATTTTCTTTAATGTGTTTCTCCTTCTGCAGGCACAAAATGCTTCCCTGCAACATTCAGGGCGCCACACACGCTTTCCTTTTCTAAGCAGCCTGGGGCAATGGCAGCCGCTTCTTTGAATAGGTCTCGCATTTGCAAGAGTTTGAACGATTAACATTGTAAATGATGATGCCTTTTATTTATGTGTTCATTATCAAAACATATAAGTAAAAGGCATTGTCATCTACTATGCCAATAGCTTAAGCTCTCGCAAATGTGAGACCTATTGCATTGCAAATGCTTGTTTTTTTCCTTCTCAATACCAATCGAACAGAATTCAAGGCAATTTCTCCAGTTTTCTTTTCCACCCCAACTATCCCTTGTCTTGGTCAATGCCTCCTCCCCGCCTTCCTCCGCACCTTTCTTCTTCTCTCTTCCCACATCTTTCATGGTTCTTCCCACTGTCTCTGCACATCCATCTTTATGCTCATCATCTTCGCTCCTCCACTAGAGAATGGATTTCCATACTAATCCAGGGCAGTCTTGGTACATTAGTTTTGAGAGAGTCCTATCATTATGCATCAAAAAGCTCACTTCCAAAGTATCTGTTCAGTGCCAGTTTCTAGATTCTTTGGCTCTCTAATCTGGTCACAGGACTCGGAAGAAAGCTGTCACAAATGCCACCTCTTCCTCGACTGGACACACTGTAGTAGCTGCTTACTGGCTACTAGGACAGTAGTTAGTCTCAAGTACCCTCTACAATTAGTTTGTACTAGGCTTGACTTTTTTTCCTCACTGTGATAGGGCAGGAACTGTAAATGCATCCACTGACCTCATGAAAATCAAT
This sequence comes from Lissotriton vulgaris, assembly GCF_964263255.1. NCBI lineage: Eukaryota > Metazoa > Chordata > Amphibia > Caudata > Salamandridae > Lissotriton > Lissotriton vulgaris. The sequence continues at coordinate 16,545 of NW_028247022.1, read as the reverse complement.
TGGATGACAGAGTTTAATCTGTAGGCAATAGTGGAGCAGTAACTGGAGTGGCATACTGTTTTAAGTCCTTTGCTACCCTATGGATATAGGTTATATCTCTCGTAGGGTCGACCAAAGCTACGGCTCCTCTCTCAGCTGGTGCCGCAAACGTTAGGATGGACTGACAAGATATCCCTACAATCTTCCCAGATAGAAACACTCCTCGACCACCGTCTCTGAAAGCGGAGCAAATGTGACAAGATAACAAGATTTAAAATAGCTCGACCTCATAAAATTTACCTCACAAATGCGAGCAGTCAGGTGGATTTGTCAAGCCCTGAAAAGGGGGGTATTTAGGAGCTCTTTGTGAGTGTCATAAAACATCTTATATATTTTAAAATGTTGTTTTCTTTGTGTTATAGTTGTTTATATAGTTTAATGTGGTTTTTTGTAGTGTTGTAATGTCATTAAATTGCTTTGTTGTAATAAAGTTTAAAGTTACTTTCGATTAGTTTATTTAATACTTATTATACATTTCAAGTTTATACTATTGCAGTATTCAGTAAAACTGGCAGTTTCATGTTCGGGGACTGGGAATGTGCTGCTAAATGTATATGTATGTCAATAGTACTATGCTCATATTTTATCCTACAGAGACTTGGCAATGGAGAAGCCAATTATTTTGCTATGCATGTATGGTTACTTGTGTGCTGTAGTATGTGCGATACATAAGAGAGAGGTCTTGGCACAGAGGTAAGTACATGTTTATACTCTACTACTATTAGATGCTTTGCACACCCTATTATGTATGGGTGTTGCCATTGGGAGGCATTTGAAACAGCGGTAAGTGTGCCTTCACAATGAACTACGGACACAAGATGTCCAAGACACAGTTCTAAAGAGAGAGGAAATACTCTACTATTGACATTCTTCAGTATGAAGAGAGGTATGTGCATAGAGAACAGTATCTACCCATAGCTTACTTTGCACACATTTTACTCTGGGGCGATGTCTCACCTGAGAGGGCAGTGTATTTTTATATCATAGTCTCAATAGTTTTTATGTAGGACAGACTTTTGAGCATAAAGGTAATTTCATCTCGCTTACGTATTACGGGACAAAACGGACCCTTTTTCGCCAATTGGGACGAAGCCAGTACACTGAAAAAGACACCTATCAGCACTAGAATATAAAGAGACACAATTTCTGGCAAATAAAACTGGATATGTAATTCCTGATATCCAGTACTGCACGTAAGAAAAGAAATAAGATGAGGAAACCTCATTAGGATTTTAGTCCTTGAAGCAGTCCCGCTCTTTCTCTATGAGGATAGAAGCTTCATGCACTTGCAGTTGGACATGCCTACATTGTGCCATGCAATAAACCCATCATGTGGGTTCGACCAGACTCCCTGGCAGTGCCTTTCATAGTTTACCTTGGCTGCATACGTGGCGTTCTTGATGAAGGCGCTTTTGTTGCTGAGCTGCGTTGATATGATCCCACCAAGTTTTAAGCCTACAGACTGTTTATGTACTTTGTTGTTTGATGTTTGATGTTGTGAAAAAATTGTAGATATAATCAGTTTATATGTAAATCTTATCACAAGGTAAAGAAATATGATGACTTAAAGTGTTCAGTGGAGCAACGGCGGACCTCTATTTCCACACCTCACTCTAGTTCCAATCAGTAATTTTGTTGCGCATCCAACCCCTACGCCAGCCGTTGCATGACGTTAATGTGCTTCGAGATCAAAGAGTTAATTGTTATGAAATGGGGTTCGCAGATCAAACAGTCCAGTAGCCATGGAGTAATGTTTAAGTCAGGAGTCTTGTACGCAGAAGTACGCGACACAGACGGCGTTCAGATATCATTGCGCAGGATTTATTATACTTGTCACTTCTCTGTTGGGTGTCCAGTGCTTTAAACAGGACCACGACACGTGCATATACTCAAGTAATACCTTCTGTTGATTCAGCCCTGATGAAGTTCCCACTATGGGAATGAAACGCTTTGGGTGATTCTATCAGTTTGCAGAGCTTTTAAAGAATTTGAAATAAAGAAATTGATTTTAACCACATGGCTGCTGGGCGTTTTCCCCCCCTGTGCTGGAAAATGCCATTTTAGTGGCACCATGACGAGCTCAGCTCGTCATCAGCACACAACACCTTTTGGTGATGACGAGCTGAGCTCGTCATCAGCATCGAAAGGGTTAAACATTACTACGTGGCTACTGTTTACTGCTACTGTTTGATCTGCGCACCCCCATTTCATCACAAATATGATGACTTAGTTTACACATAGAATAGAAAATGAAATGTTTGAATCCTCAGTAATCTGTCCTGTTTTAAGAATGTATATCTTTGTTAATAACAAAGTGATTATAAATGTCATTCGATTGACTTGGCTGGATGTATTTTACCATATTTTACCATTGAAATTATAAGCTACCTAACGTCTTCATATACAATGTAAATTTCATGCCTTGAGAACGTTGATCCGTAGCAGGGAGTCCTTTTTTTGTTTTCAATTAAATGGAGTCATTTTCTGTCATAAACAGATTTGTGGCCTAAAGTGAATCTGGTCTACAACGCGGAAAAATCCCTCTAGGTGTATTTTCTGTTGTAAGTTCCTTCTGAGGCCTTACAAAGTCACAGTTTTTTAGGTCTTGCCTGAGACAGCGCATGCGCTGCCTCTTTGAGACATTTAGTAAGTGGCTTTTTAAAGTGCCACCAGAGGCTTTTGCTGGCCTACAGCTTGCATTCACGAGCTCGTGCACGTGCTGCCATCTGTGTTATTGCTGTAATCTGGCTCCTCTGCTTGCACTAACCCCCTCCCTTTTCCCCCTCCTTCCTGGTCAGCTTCATTTGTGTCTTCTAGCTGTGAATCATGCTCCTCTGCTAGCACTCCCCCCTCCTCTTCGTCAGTTTAATTTGTGTCTTCTATCACTGTGAATGCTCCCGCTTCCACCAGGTACACACACTACCAGCCGTCAGTGCACGCTTTCACCGGGCACAGGCACCACCAGCCGTCAGTGCACGCTTTCACCGGGCACACACACCATCAGCTGTCAGTGCCGGAGGCAGGCTCTTCTCAGAGTTTCTTGGTAAATATGTGTTAGATGCCTCGGAAGGAGTTGATCGAGTTTCCTTAAACCATGCTGAGTATGCAGGTGCAGTGCATGAACTCCTGTGTGAGTTAGTCATGCTGCCTGGGGCTCACTCACTCGACACGCTCACAGCTAGGCAGCCCCCACACCCCCAGGAATGACTGCTCTCTACAACCAGATTGGAAACAACATTCAGAGCAATGGAAACAACATTCAGAGCAATGAAAACAAGATCATTTGATGCAAAGAACTGTTAACAAAAACCATGTCCAACTATTGTAGCTGTGAAAACTTAAACAAAGGCGCAACGAAAAACAAACCAGCATTGGCATAGCCAATAGGTCTTGCTTTTTGGACCCTATAAGTATTTAGTTATGCAGCAGAATATCCTTGGTGCAACAACACCAACTGTTGCATGGCTAAACACTTATAAGGTCCCAAATGCGAGACCTATTGGCTATGCCAATGCTTGTCATTTGAGGGTGCATTGACTCTTTTTAGGTCAAATCTTACCACATGGAGCAGTTGTATGGTTTGCTAAAGAACTCTTTGGGACATTCAGAAAGCTGACCCAAGAATGCATTCCACCTGTTGCTTACCATTGGGTTTGTGGTTTGTAACTCAAATTTTCTGGCTTTCTATTTGCTGGCTTTATTTGCTTTTGGTTATCCACCATGAGTTTGTTGCCTAAACAGTGTTTACTGTATTCAATCTTAAACTCACTTTCTGTAAACAGACCTTTAATTTTTGTTTTTATCTTGTTTTGCTGTTGTATTGCTGTTTTGCAAAGACAAGGGTCAATTGTTAAGTTCTCTCTTCCAGAGGGAGTAGTGTTTATTATTCTTTCTCTGACTTCACATTGAGAGAATTTATGTGACAATCCTGCTGAGTACCTATGAAAGAGCAGAGGTAGAAGGATGTGTTTTTTTTCTCTCTAGCGCACAACAAAATAAAATAAACTGTGCTGATGTTTCAGAATATATTCAAATTAGTGCAAATAAAGTTAAGTTTTTGTAATTCTGAAGTGTGGTGGAAACAAATATTTGAATAGGATCAATACACTATTTGATGACATCTGAATACATTATCGTTTGTGTGCAATAAAACCGAATTTCTATCGAAATAAAATGACCATTTCAATTGAAAAATGTGTTGTCTGTAATAGCAGTGTGCTACCACACAATGCATCTTTTATGATATTTTTAGATACTCTGGTACTGAGTTTTTCCCATATTTTCATCCAGTATGTTGCTGGAGAACGTCTGGCATTTTAAAAATGAAATGCAGAAAGTTAGCTGAAAAATCACACTTTTCTAAAGTTCTGCAGGTTCTTAGTAGACAATTAGTGAAACTCCAGTTTTGTTACATACATATGTGTCTTAAATGAGCTTTGTGATGTAAATCAAAATGATAAGCAAGTTATTGAATAAATAAATTTCATAGCCCTCCCGTGAGCAGACTGAATGCAGTGAATTGATTGATACAATTCAAAACCACACAATTCAAAACCACCCAACATAATTACACTTCACGCAATACCACACAAAGTAACATGATACTCCACATAATTACACTGAACAAAATACCAGACCAATACACCCCACATAAAACCATTCTATGCCACAAAACAACAATCCCCCAAAAAAGACTCTACTCCATACCACATAATTCTAATCAGCATAATTTCACTGAACGCCACACAAATCCACGCCACAAAATTGATCTCCACTCATGTCCATTCCACACCACATAATTCAACAAACCACATTTTTCAACACCATAAGACACCACATGCATCCAAACCTCACCGAAGAATTCCACATCAAACCACGAAATCCAAGGACCCCCCCCCCCCCCCCCCCCGCCACCACTTCCCTTGCCGATTTTGGTCAAGGGGACCGCATCGCCCGGAATCTGGCCTTTTACAGATGGGAAAAGGGACTACGCCCCCGGGATGGATAGGGCAGAGGACCCCATCCCCCTGAGCCTACCCATTTAAAGTCAATGCCTCCAGGGCACCTACTCACCAATGGGACTGTGAGGGAGCCTTAAGGCCCCTGCGGTCCCTGCTGGCTCCCCATTTCCTGTGAGAGCCGGCATTGCTTTTGGGCTGAGGGAGCTGCTAATATGGGTGGGGGGGGAGGAGAAGAGTCCTAGTGGGGCTCCCCCAAGAGGCCTAGGTGTTAAACTGTTTCTTCCCTTCTTTTGTTTTTTTGTGAGACTCTGTTAAACCGAGTCTCAAGATGGCTGCCAACACTTCCTGGTTGAAGTGTGGGCAGCCAATCAATAGGGTTTCAATAGGTTGTTGGGCTCTAAGATATCTATATTTTTTTAAACTTAAATATCTGAAACTACTTAACGCATGTACACCAAATCACAAAAAGCAGGGTTTCTGGACCATTGTCTAGCCAAATGTGGTGTAATTCCATTCAGCGGTTCAGGCTCTAGTGTAAAAGAAATCTGCATAGACATAACATGGGGAAAACATGTTTTGGGTCCCCACTTAATTCTAGCCCCCCCCCCCGCTTAACGGATCACCCCAAAACATTCAACACCGCAGCCAAAAAGGGGAAGGTTTGTGTAAATTCTGTGAAGATTTTCAGGCGCGCAAGTTATTGGCAAAACGAAAAACGCTTTTCCCATGAGAACCCTGCTCCTAATTATAACTACCTGCTGGCGACCACCAGTAGGTGATATCACTGAATAAACAAAGATTAAAGTAACGTTATAGTTAATGAATTTCTCAATGATAACGTTTAACATTTTGAAGTTAAAAAAACATAGAAATTCACCAGGTACAGTTAGCAACAGTAACTATATCTTGCGCCCCCTCCATGCACTGCTTATGACCTCACATATGACATCACCCATGACCTGTTCTATGACATCATCTAAGCTTTGGTTTCCCGCATATTGCTGTATAAGTTGCTATGCTTTTTGTATGTAGCATTGTTCACATTAACAATCGACCACAGATATATGGGAAACCCTCACTGAGTACCGTGTTCCATATGTATACAACTGTTCAGAGAAAGTCAAAATATTGGATGTCTATTCCAGAACAAATGCCCTACTACAGACAGCTTTTATCTGTATCAAACCCCTGACACACCCTGCACCTGCATTAAGCAATGAAGTTAATATCAGTGCAGAATTGTACAGTGGAACTCTCATGAGAAATACGCAGAGTATTCAAAAGAATCTACTAAGCATAGTGCACATTCTATGCAACCGGTGTAAAAAAAAGACAGTATTTGCTAAAAATAACCAAGACCTGAACGTGCTAAAGATCATACTACCTGCATCCTTCATACTGTGGTGAAAACGTTACAGATAGACCTTCTGAAGCAAAACAGGCACTTGTAGATCGGTTAGTACCTGTTATCATGCTGACTCAATTATCTAATAACTAAAGGCTACTTATAAAAGTTAGTATCTGTTGCAAACTTTTTCTGCAGAAATAAAATATTGAATACAAGTCAACTGTCCTCCACATTCAAAGTAATTCTTGAATGTAAACATTTAGAACATGTTCCATTCCTTTTAACAGGTATGGTACATTAGGAGCACATGCATTTTGTAAACACACCCATTAGCTGCACCCAAGCTTTACAAATGTAAGTAAAATCATTATGGTAGTTACCACTATGTAAATTGTAAAACAAACTTACACACTCATTGGATGATGTCATCAATGATGTCATTTGAGATGTCATGAGCGATGTCATAGAAATGTTATTAGTGATGTCATGTGAGGTCATAAGCAGTTCATGGCAGGGGGCAAGTTATAGTTGGTGCTGCTGACTGGTGAATATCTGTTTATTTTTTTACTTCAAAACTTCAGTGACAAATTTGCCCAGCTATAACATTACATTAACCTTTGTTTTTTTTCAGTAATATATATTTCATTGAAGCCAGCAACGCTCCGGATATTATTCCAGTATGCCGCGGATTCTACTAATTTAAGGGACCGCTAGCCTTTAACATGACTACCCCGACTGGGCATACTTACCAGAATTGCGTTGCTACACCCCACCCATTGTGGAAGCTGATAATTACATCCACGAACGGAGCCTGATGAGCATTACCTCTTACTGGCTGGCGACAACCGTTCGCTTCAGGCGCATTATTGTTCTTACCAGGCACAGCTTAATTGTATTGTCCTGATGATGATCCTTTTGTACTTCTGAGCGCGGAATCGAAACGTCGACATTTTAAGTAGCCATACAGTGATAACAAATTGTATTAAGTGCTGTAGAGTCTACTCTGGTGAACACTTGCTAACACTGATCTAAAAAGTGTCCAGCTTGCTCAGCTCTCCTCTGCCTGGAAACTCTCTTTTCTTTCTCTTTTTCATAAAACTATCCTTTTACTGTTTCCCTGTCCCGAGTCAAAACACAGGATTGTGCTCTTTATTTCTGAAATGTTATTAATGCATTAAATTCTTCTATTGCTATGATAATAAATTCCTTGTCCGGCTGGACTAGGATAAATATAGAGCAGCCTATCATGGTTTGTTTTGCTATTGTTGTATATCCTTGAAACTGCTTTGGACCTTTGTTTTTCTTAAGCTGACTGGTGAATATCTGTTTATTTTTTTACTTCAAAACTTCAGTGACAAATTTGCCCAGCTATAACATTACATTAACCTTTGTTTTTTTTCAGTGATCTACATTTCATTGAAGAAAAGAAAGGTTAAATGAATGAAATTAAATTAAAACAAGATTCTAAAGCGCCTGGTTACCCATAGGCATCCCTACGCTGATGTCTTCTAACACACTGAGCTGTGCCCATTCATTTAGGGAGAAGTAGTGTTTTAATCTGTCTCCGGAAGATGAGGTAGTTAGGTTGAGCACGGATCTGCAAAGGCAGACTGATCCAGATTTTAGACACATTATGAGAAAAAAGTTGGTCCCACTTCGTACTCTCTTTATTCTTGGTGTTGACATTAAATATTTAGTTTCAGACCATAGGGCTCTATTTGGGGGGTACAGCTGGGTAAGGGACTGAAATAGCCAAGGATCCCTTATATGCAAGTGTCCTGTGGACTATGCATAATGCCTTAAACTGAATGCGCTCACGGATGGGGAGCCATTGTAGAGATGGCAAAGCTGGTTTAGCTGAACGCTTTGGGATGTTCATGAGCATACGCTCCACGCAGTTTTGAATAACGTGTAGCTTTCATATCGAGAAGCAAGGAGCTCCAAGATAAAGTGCATGGGCATAGTCAAGAAGGGACAGGATGAGAGCCTGAACTAGTACTCTTCTTGCTGGAAAAGGGAGTAGTGGGAGCACTTTACGGACCATTCGTAGGATCCTGAAGCAACTTGCAGCTTCTTTTTGCCCTTGCTCTTTAAAATTAAGATTCCAGTCGAGCCAAAAACCCAGACTTTTGATTTGGTCTTTAGGGGAGGGGGTAGAACAAAACGAGCTAGGATAAAGTAGCCCAAGATGTCTTTTCTTTATTCCTTTTAGTTCAGTTTTTGATCCATTGAGTTTCAAAAACGAATCTTCTATCCACCTTGATACTTTGTCCAGACAAAGTGCAAGACCAGAGCTGGAAGGGTCCCGTTGGTTGAAATAAACAACCAACTGGGTGTCATCAGCATAGGTGACGATCTGGATCCCGAAAAGTAGCACTACCTCCGCCAGAGGCCTCAAATAAACATTAAAGGATGTTATAATTGGGTTCTCTAAATTAACAATAGCTTGGGACCTTGCAACACACTCATAATTACCTCACATATTACATCACTCATGACATGTTCTATGACATCATTGATAACATCACTGCACCATCTGAAAGGAGATCACTGATGACAGCACTGTGCGTTCTGTGGGCATGAGTTCCAGCTACTTGAGAAAAATATAACTAGTGAATTTCAGCGATTTTGCTAGTTTAAAAAGATGTTTTAACTAACATTTTCATCTGACTAACATCTCTTTCCCCTTTGGTTTGGTGAATGTCTAAGGTCAGAGAGCATGTATATTAGGGAGTGAATCATTTATTCACTGCTCCAGCAAGGAGCACCAAATAATGCCTTAGGGCTTTTTAAAACTATATTTTGTCATCCTGGTGGTGCCTCTAGAAGATTTAAGGGCACCACCATCCATTTTTAGGTCTAGCCTAGCGGCAGTGCGAATGCACTGCTCGCTCTGCGAGGCATGCTGTATTAGGGTATGCACTGGAAGCCCCGCCCACTCTCCACCTATATTTGTCATTGGCTTGTGTCATTATCCTTGATAAATACGGGCTTCTGATTGGTAAATAGGCTTGTTAGTCCCTCCTTGGTAACGCCTTGTCTCAATTTGTTGCCTCCCATAAGCCCTTTTACTTCGTTGTTACACAGTACGTGTTATATAGGCTGGAAGCACTAGTTTCTTAAATTAGTTTCCCCTAATGGAGGCACGACAAACGCTGCTTCAGCTGGTTTTTAATGGGGTTCCACAACATCGCAGCGTGCCGCACGCTTTTAGTAATGTATGTATTTTAATTACAGAGCGGTCCGCTTTAACTATAGTGGCCGCGCGTATTCACAATAAAGCCGCACCAACTACAGAAAACACGTCCTGTCCTGCAATTGCAAACAGATGGGCAAGGTGCTAGCTTTCCCCGCTGCAGCGCGTGCCAAACATTCAGGGGACCGCTTCCTGCCACTAGTATTCACACATATACCCTTCCCCGCGCTGGCTCTCCTCCTCAATCCTATGTATACGCCCAAACGATGCACAGCATAAGCCCAACCAACATATAGTTCAGATACATCTGATACGAGTTATTACCCAATTCAATAGTGCCCATTTTAGACATTAGAAGAACTAACTGCTGCCCTGCGTGCTGGATGGGAGCCTTTGATACCAAGCTTACTCAGCCGCCACCAGCCCACAAGAAGCACTTCAACTCTGTGATACTACAGAGCCCCCTTATACAGCCCACAGCCCCTTCCCTTCGCCAGGAGAGACACCACGATTACCCTAACGGGCGCGCACACTAGTTCTTGATTCCCAGCAATTCTATAGCCTATGGCCTCTGCACCGCTACAGGTGACCCCTGTACAGCATTTCCGCTCGGGGTGCCTAAAACGCATACATACTAAATCTATACATAAAAAACAATCTGTGCGTGCCGCCTATATATGTGGGGAAGTGGTCCATTTTCCACATATAGGATTATTTGGTTTCATTACTTTGTCAGAAGTCCTTCCTACAAAAACCTACAACAAAGAAATGAAAGGAAAAAATAAAAAGCATTTGCAATGCAATAGGTCTCGCAGTTACTCAAGTTTGAGATATTAGTATTGTAAATGACTGACTTTTATTCATGTTTTGTTTTTAAAACATAAAAAAGGCTCTGTTATTTACAATGCTAATATCTTAAACTCTCACAGGTGCAAGACCTATTGCATTGCAAACGCTTGCTTTGAACGATATGGTTACAGCATGGAGTGTAGCAGCCGCACAGGAGCAACAATAAAAAGCACAATCAGTATTCTTGTTCATTGAATCTATGTCCCCAGGAAAGCTTACCATACATTTTTTTAAAGCACTGGAGATGTATGTTCTGCAGCTGGAGTGCAGGAACCCCTTGTGGTGTGTTCTATGTCTATATTTCTTTTCTTTGGCCTGAAAAAAAAAAGTCAAAGGCATGTTGTGTTTTAACAAAATAATTTTTTTTTTAGTAAGGCTTTCTTAAATAAAAATGTTTATGTTCAATTTTTATTAAACATTGCAATGTTCTAATACCATTACATATTACATTACATGTGGCATATTCGGTGACATCATTGATAATATCTGATTTACATCATTAATCCCAACATTGTGCTTGGCGGGGGGCGAGTTATAGTTACTTTAGGGCACGAGTTCTAGTTCCTTGCAAGATCTAGAACTGGTGAATTTAGTAGGTTTGTTAATTTAAAACGATATATTTTAACTGATACTTTTGCCTGCCTAAAATGGCTACAGCCCCATCTTTGTCGATGTGGGTGTAGCCAGTCAGATCATATCTCAATCGGTTGGCACCACGGATCCTCAGCAGTTTTAAATATTTATACATTTTGAGCCTTAAATTATCTGAAACTACTGAATCCATTTACACCATATCATAAAAAGCCTGTTTGCTGTCTGGAAAAAATCTATCTATCTTCCAAATTTGGTGTAATGCTATTTAGCAGTTTAGGCAATATTGTTGTTCAATTTTTAGATGGAAAATTAAATGGGGGAAATGGGTTTTGGGACATCTTCCTTTTTCTCTGCGCCCACGGAACACCCCAAAGCTTTCCAGAAAGTAGCAGAGGTAGATCAAACTTTTTTTTGGTATGGGGATTTAGCTGAAGATTTGTCAAATGGCGCCAAAGTTCTTATCAAACCCAAAAAAATAAATTTTCATTTGAAATGTGATCCTAACTAGAATCACCCCGTGGCGACCGTTTATGTATTGTGTGCTTGTGTGTATATTTCACCAGCTTCGCCTCCCGACATCCAGGTTTCCTGGAACAGACAAACGCTGACCCCAAATTTATGGTGCAAAATGAACTTATTTACTGCCCTGCACCACCGCCATAACGCGTTTCGGCCTTCCAAAGGCCTTGATCACATGACACATTGCGTAGTGCCTTTCGAAAATTTTAAGGGCCAGTGCAAAAACTCGTGATCACACAGGTGAATGGATCATGAACATAAAAGAGTTCTAAGACAATTTCAGCAGAATGCAAAGCAGTTACATTGTACAGGTAAAAATATGGATTTTGGCTTAAAATCAAATAATATTTCATAGCTGAAAATATTAAAATAGATAAAATACCAATGCATTTGACAATTTGATTTCTGTCATATTAATGCATCTACTATGACCTGCATATTTGAAACACAGTGTTAAAAGATAATGTTAATACAAGTGTTAAAATATTGATGTGGTAAAAACATAGCTCAATGTCAGTACATAGTCTTGTTTACCATAAATATCAATACCATACACTCTTTCATGTTGGTGTGCTCTAAAATCACACTAAGCTGGTACCCGTTATGCTCTAAGTGGGCTTGGAATCTCCTCCATGTATTAATGTTATAGAGTGCAAGTGCATTTGATGTCACCCTATTGAATCTACAAGGATTCTAAAGTTCTAAATGCTATTCATATAAAGACAGATAACTATGTGACTGAGGGGCTCAGTAGTTTAAAAGGAGTATTAGAATCAGAATGTGCAAATTAGCTGAAGGAGAAACTAATCATAAGCAAATGAAGAAAGTTTTTGTGTCGAGTTCCAGAATGTACCCTGTTTCCAATAGGCGTAGTTGGGCCTCGCAGTTGCCTCCCCATCTCAGTGGCGGAATTGTGTTGACGCAAAATATTTGAGGTGTTCCGGGCTGCCGCCAGGAGTCTTCCCAAAATGTCTAGCCACTGGATATGCTGAATCGCTGTTGGTGATAGCTCTTATGTTGTGGAGTATCCGCTCATGTACCACCAGTTTGGTACTGCCTATGAAGCGTAGGCCACAGACACACTCCAGCACATAAACAGCGAATTCAGTCTTGCATGTAAGCCTTTTCTTAATGGGTACAGGGTTGTGTTTCAATGGGCTAGTATAGCATGATTAGTTGTTGGCAAATCTACATGCTTTGCATGTGGGACATTTAACAAACCCTTTACTTGAGGTGAGCTAGTTCCCAGTTTTTTTCAATTCAGGGCTGCTCTTAACCAGGCTGTTGCTCCTAGATCTTGCCTTTCTAAAAGTTAAATCAAGTTTCTTAGGTAAACAATGTCCCAAAATTGGATCACTTCGAACAAGTTCCCAAGTTCTGTTCAATATTTTGCGTAATGCTTGATGCTGCCGTTTATAAGTAAGGATCATTCTTCTAGGTTGAGATGGTTGATCCAAAACTGTAGATTGCTGACTAGGTTTGTATGAAAGGGCTTCTCTGACAATAGCCTTGGTTTTACTGATAGCTTTGTCAATGGTGTCAGCAGCATAGCCCCTATCCAGGAACCTATCTCTGCTTGCTAGCTGCGTGATGTTGCATTATTCCTCCGTGCTACAAATGCTTTTAATCCACAGCATTTCCCTGTATGGAATGCTTTGTATTAAATGTCTGGGGTGATCACTTTGGAGCACAGTATATCCTGGAGTAGGCTTCCTATACATCCTAGTCTAAAGTTTATCATGTTTTACAAAATTCCTCAACATCAAGAAAACCTACTGCTGCCCTGCTGATATCCGCAGTAAAATGGAGATTGAGAACATTGTTGTTGATTTGTTCTATGAATTGAAGGACCCTTTCCTCAGGACCTCTCAAAATCAAGAACAAATCGTCAATATAACGAAACCAGTAATGCACATGTTGTTTCATTGTTTCTGCAAATTGGATCTTGAGGACCTGCTCTTCCCATAGACCCATATTCAAACAAGCATAGCTAGGGGAAAAGCAGGCCCCCATTGCAACACCACTGGTTTGCTGGTGAACTTAATTTTCAAAGAGAAAAAAGTTTTGATCCAAGCATTTTGACACCATACTGACAAACATTTTATTGTGCATGTATAAACACATTGGTCTTTTGTTTAAATAGTGTTCAATAGCCTTAATGCCATCATGGTGGTGAATGGAGGTATAAAGCGACGTTGCGTCCAAAGTTATTAATAGTGAATCTGGGTCCCATGTGACCTCACTGATCTTTCTCAGGAAGTCACTGGTATCCTGCAGATACGAAGGCACATTTTTTACATGTTCAGAAAGAAAATAGTCCACGTATCTTGACATATTTCCCATGAGGCTATTGCATACAGAAATGATCGGCCTGCCAGGAGGTTTGATTTTGTTTTTTGGGATCTTAGGAATGAAGTAAATTGCAGGACGGACTGGGTGCACTTTTTTTAGGAAACAAAATTCTTCCTCACTCAGAAGCCCTACACCTTTCCATGCAAGTAGTTTAGAGTAATGTTCATTCCATGCCGACTTGACACTGTGCATGTTGCTCCTCTTTTTAGCACTCCATGTCATTTAGTTGGTTTTGCGCTTCTTCCCTGTATAGGTTCCTAGGCCACAACACCACATTGCCCTTTGTCCGATTGCCTCGCAATGTGTTATTCTTGCTTTGGAGCTTTTTCATCAATTGAGCATAGCAGTTGTTTAGCCGGTTGCGAGTATGCCAGGCACATGTGGTGGATATGTAAAGTCGTTTGCTCATGATGCACATCCAAATTGTCATGTAGCATCACCGGTTGAAACATAGACTTTGGTTTGAACGGTGTCCTTATTGTTCCACTGATGTTAAAAGTGGACATGCTTATTCCATTTACATCAGTTGTTTGCTCATTGTGCAGATGGTACAGATCTTGTAGTAAGTTCACAAACCCTGCTACTAATAAAGATGGACTTTGAATGATGGACATAGATGGTTCTGGCTGTTTTTTGGCCTGCAGCAAAATGGAACTTGCGCAGTTTGAACTTCTGTATGAATTTATATCCATACGGGTTTCTGCATAGTTAAAACTGCTTTCTGGGCAGTATGACAGTCCTAGTGCCAAGGCCCGTTTTTCAGCCATGCTTAAGTTGGTATCAGTCAAATTGATCACAGTGTTGGGATCAAAATTTTGTCCTGGCTTATTAATTTCGATTCCATTTTCCCCTTGTCGGTTTTCTGGTAGTCTGTTTTTCACTGTTGGCTACATTTTCGTCTTTCCCTGCGTTTCTGGTTGTCTCTTTGGCGTTTTGTCCAACATGCGCCCGAGGTCGTAGTGTTTGTCTTCTGTCTTGACACAGACAATCCACCTCCTGTGCAAGGGAAAGTTTGATACACCCCAATCCTGGAGTCGCTCATGATGTTTCACCCTCTGATTCACTCTCCAGGGCGGAGCTTGGTGCTGATGCTGAGGTTGATGCAGTTACAGTGCCACTTGTACTAGCTTGATTTGATGGCAAATTATCTTTTCTAGTTCTTGCCTTTACAGCATCATATTTACGGGCAAATGTTAAAACCTGACCGTTCTGGCAATCCCTATTGTCTCTTTGAAACGTATACGCTTTGCGTTTTTTAATTACTTCATCTTTTTGTAAACGTATTAGCAAGTCTTTATGGAACTTCTTAATGGCATCTGTAATGTCCAATTTGCCAATTTCCTCATTTATTTATTCAATTTTCAGCGGGAGTGCTGCGCGATCAATTTATGCGGATTTTACGAAAAACTGTTACCAATTTGCAAGAAGATTCTAGATTACAGTTAGCCCATTCCGCATGCATGTTTGGGTCTGAGTTCTCGTAGCTCTGCGCCAGCGTTAGGCGCAGCCCTCTAGGGATTCAGCGTGACAGGGATTTGTGCTCCCACCATTTGGATTGCTCTGACCGCATGAGTTGCTCCAGTTTTCTAAATAGGTCTCTTGCATTAGAGCTCCCTTTTACACTGAACTTGTTTGCATATTGATTACCGATTCCCCAGCCGGGGAGTCGTTAAACACCTCATTCGCCGCCTCCTCACGGTTCCGCAACACATCTGTGGACATGGTGCATGTGTATGGGCAAAATTAGTCTTTAAACAACCAGAGAAACAACAATAAGTATCAATGTCCGGATTGTGCACACTCTTCAACTGGACTTTCTGAAGGTCCCTACCTTCACAAGTTGTCTGACGTCAATCCTGTCCTTTGACTCGGGTTACGCCGACCTTGTCCTGCAGGTAGGGAAATTCGTGGCTTCCTCCTCGCTGGAGTAATTGATTCCTGTTCCGGTCAATGCCAGAACCTGCTGATTCCTGCCGTACTGCCCAACTTGGAGGAGGGGTTACCGCTCGTACCGAAGAATCAACTTGGTACAATTCACATCACCAGCTTCGCCTCCTGACATCCAGTTTCCCTGGAAGAGACGAAGGCGGACCCAAAATTCATGGATTTAAAATGAATTTATTTACTGCCCTACACCACCGCCATAACACGTTTCGGCCTCCCTAAGGCCCTGATCACATGAAGCATTGCGTAGTGCCTTACAAAAATGTAAAGTGTCAGTGCAAAAACTCGTGATCACACAAGTGACTGGATCATGAACATAGAGTTCTAAGACAATTTCAGCAAACAACAATTCCCATAGCAGTCCAGGTTCTGGTGTTAACCTGGGCTACTATGGGAATTCACAAGGGCATATTATCAAGCCCATTATCGCCGCTTTAGCGGCAGTTCCTGCCAATGAAACAGCGATAATTTTATCGCCGTTCTTGATACTATGCCCTTACAAGTTTTGGTAACTCAACGGTTTTACGTGTGAAGTGTGACTCCTACATTCCAGTTCTTTTATAGTGCAGTGTTCAATATGGAAGTGCCTACTGCGTTACTGACACCCGTTATGGCGACTTATTTCTAATGCATTCCTATGAAGGCTTTGTAGATCTAGGCCTCTGTGCTTACCGTTGTATAAACCTTGCGGGTAAACATTTCAGGTTGTTGGTGTCACAACTTATTCTGAACAATTCTTCTAC